>NC_047120.1:18720389-18987889 GCF_902500255.1 Thalassophryne amazonica
AATATGGGTGTGTTACATGGTGAATCTGGACATGGCACTATTACTCCTGCTGTTAATAAATTCTCTACTACTGGCCTGATTCCTTCAATTGCATCAGGTTTCAATGGATAACAACTGAAACACTCAGGATTGTGAAGTGGACACATCAATATGTGTTCCAGCTGTCAGCACCAATGAGACATTAACTGGCACTTTATACAATTTAGTTGATGGGCTGAACTCCGTTCGTGGTCCAACTCTGCTCCAATCAGTGGCTGACAAAGCTGTTATGACTGTCAGTCCCAATTCTTGCCATTCTGTCAAATATGGCTTACAAAGTGACACATGTAATGGCATACCTGTGAATCTCAATGTTAAAACATCTTCAGTGGCACCTGTTACTGTTATGACAGCTGTTGAGTTGCCATCATGAATCAAATCGGTCATTGTCAGCTTCACAGGTGAAATATTTTTCAATTTGTTTTCATACACTGGTGTTCCTGGCAATATGCCACTATGGACTCTAAATACACTCTCAAATCTGCATCTAAACTCTGTCCATGGTTCTCCTTCTTTCTGTGTTGTCCTGGTAATTTCAGTATAATTTATCTTTGGTCCTAACACACCTTTTGCACGTGTAATCATAGCTTCCACTCTTGTTTTCAAGACTGGATCATCATGTGGCAACGGTACGCCATCCTGGTCTGCAGGATTCCAGTCTCCGCGTATCTGACTCCATTTAGGGCCACATGCTTTCATCCACACCTGTTGGACTTCAGGTCCATTAAGGTGGTAAGAATTTCTAATGTTTTCTATATCCTGCATAAATCCCTCGATATCGACATGTGGCGATGGTATCATGTCGACTGCTGCTTTGATATCATCAGCATTCCATGTTCGATATACGAGCATGGTTGATCGATGTCCTGCTGTTCCTGCACGAGGATTTGGTACTTCTATCATAGGATAGGCACCTCCCTGGTCACTGTGTTCCACCATGGGAGGGGCTGTAGGCACTTTCGCTTGACTGCATGTTTGTGGTTTTTCTGGTTTTTCACTTTTTACCTTAGGTTTTACTGCTAAATCATACTGTGGTGGCGGTACATCGTCATCCTCTGGTAGAGGAGATAAAGGTGTTGTTGTCACCGACGATCCAGCCGGCGGTGGTTGTTGAGGCTGTTCTGGTTCTCTGTGCTGAATTATCACATCTTCTTCTGCCTTACCTACAGCTTTCTTTTTCCTTGCTTTCTCTAATCTTCGTTTCTCTGCTCCTTTCTGTCTGTTCTCTGCTTCCTCCTCCCAAAATGCCACTAAATCGGCCCCTACTTTCTGCATCTTTTTCTCATCACCTTTATGTTCCTGTTCTAACTCCTTCTTTAGCTTCTGTATGCTGATCAGGTTCAGTCGTCCGTCAAAGTCATGTTTATTTATCCAGGTCTCCAATTTCTTTGTTGCTTTTGGATTTTTTGCTTCCATAAATTTCCAGTCGTCAGTTGATAAATTTTCCTTATTTTTTAGACGTCTTTCCCCCCATTTTTATTATCCCTTGTTATAATTTGGACTTCAGACGGGGGCACACCTGGGGTGTTCTAAATCTGAAGTTTTCACACTTTCTTTGGACGTGACAATTAATTTGCCGTCGTGTGGTTGATTCCTTTCACCTCCCCGTAGGAAGGAATCACTTGCCTCCGCATCCACACACACGGTTGTCACTAACGTTGTCCAAAGTATTACACTTTCACACAGTTATTCTATTTACACTTACACAAAACACTATTTACACAAAAAAACACTTTTTAATAACCGTACGCGTATTCTTATGCCAGGGGAGCTCGCCCTCCCGTGAAATTTAACTAATGTCCTGCATTAGGGGACTCCGCCGTCCCTGCCAAATTTAACTGCTTTTTTACAGTGCACGTATTTCTACCCGGGATTTCCTTTACGTATTAAAACAGAGGAGTCCGTACCCTCCTTCCGGAATTTAACTACGGGCGTCCCTCGCAACCGTAGAGGAGTCCGCCCTCCTCGCGGATTTTAACTGCTTTACATTAACAGACGATTCCACGCCATCGCTTACGGAGTTTAACTGTTTTATGTGATCTGATCACCACTCACTCAGTACTGTTACAAAGAAATTCTACTCACTGACTCGACCTCCTGTCTGTCTTCTTCGGGAAAATCTCGTCAACCAGACGATGCCAACGGTGGTCGACAATTGCAGACACGATCAATCGATCGGACCTTGGCCAAGGATTTACGTCTGGACTTGGCGACCCCCGCCGGACACCTCCGGTATTGTTGAGCTCCCGGACGTAGCCCCCAGTCAATGTTGGGTATTTTCTCCTCCAAACATTCTTAAAACCTTTGATAAGACAAACAGAGTCAAGAAACACCAGTGAGACAGAAAGTCAAATTAATCACGTGCGGAGTGCGGCCAGGCTGTACACCAAAGCTACACTAAAGTCTGGCCTGTGCTCCCGCTCTTTTTATTAGAGAAGCCCTCATTACATCATAAAACTTGTCCTAAGGGGGGGGGGGACAACGCGAGACAAGTTTCTTCCCGTAACATAAACACATACGTCAATAAGTGCAGCTGTAAGGAAAAACAGTTTCTTTCTTTTACTCTTATCGTCGGAGGTCAGCACATCTCGTTCGTCTGTTGCAGTTATCAGCTGTTGTGCATCTGCCTGGAGTGTCCTGGTCTTCACACTAAGCATCACATCACAACAGTCAAAACAACCTTCAGTTCTTTTACTCCCAGTTCAGCCTGACCCCGTCATGCTTCACTCCCAGTCGTTAGCGGCTACAAAAACAAGTTGTATAATAATAATAAGTACATCCAGCTCTTCATTCCCAGTTCAGATTGACCCCAGCATGCTAAAACAAGGTTGAATAACACGTACATTCTTAGGGTTACTTTTAAGACAGGTGCATAACAGCACAATAACGTTTTCATAAGAAAGAAGACAAGGGTACAAATGTTTAACAGTGATAACATATATATATATATATAAAATCCTTAACAGTAGGGCTCCCTCTGGTGGCGCTTTCTTCGCCAGTGAAGGTGTGAGCACTAGATGGCACTCTTCTCCCTTTTATCACACACAAGACGCTACCTGTAACCCTGGTAGTGTCTGGGAATCACCGGGAGGAGATTGAGTTTTTTGTAACTCCTTCTACCTCCCGCGTGATTTTGGGCTTCCCATGGATGATTAAACACAATCCCCGGATTGATTGGCCGTCTGGGGTTGTGGCTTAGTGGAGCGAAACCTGCCACCGGAATTGTTTAGGATCCTCGGTTCCTCCCGGTGTAAACGCTAATGAGGAGGTTAAAGTCCCTCCCAATCTGACGGCGGTGCCAGTTGAGTACCACGATCTTGCTGATGTCTTCAGCAAGGATCTGGTGCTCACCCTTCCCCCGCACCGTCCGTATGATTGTGCCATTGATTTGGTCCCGGGCGTTGAGTTCCTGTCCAGCAGGCTGTACAATCTCTCACGTCCCGAGCGCGAATCAATGGAGACCTACATCCGGGACTCATTAGCTGCCGGGTTGATCCAGAATTCCACCTCCCCGATGGGTGCAGATTTCTTTTTTGTGGGCAAGAAAGATGGCGGACTCCGTCCATGCATTGATTACAGGGGGCTGAACGACATAACGGTTCATAATCGATACCCTTTAGCCCTGTTGGATTCAGTGTTCATGCCCCTGCATGGAGCCCAAATTTTCACCAAACTGGACCTCAGGAATGCGTACCACCTGGTTCGGATCCGGAAGGGAGACGAATGGAAGACGGCATTCAACACCCCAATAGGTCATTTTGAGTACCTGGTCATGCCGTTTGGCCTCACTAACGCCCCCGCGACGTTCCAAGCTTTGGTTAATGACGTCTTGCGGGACTTCCTGCACCGATTCGTCTTCGTATATCTGGATAACATACTCATCTTTTCCCCGGACCCTGAGACTCATGTCCAGCATGTACGTCAGGTCCTGCAGTGGTTGTTGGAGAACCGGCTGTTTGTGAAGGGTGAGAAGTGTGAGTTTCACCGCACCTCTTTGTCCTTCCTGGGGTTCATCATCTCCTCTAACTCCGTCGCCCCTGATCCGGCCAAGGTTGCGGCGGTGAGAGATTGACCCCAACCAACAAGCCGTAGGAAGCTGCAACAGTTCCTCGGCTTCACAAATTTCTACAGGAGGTTCATTAAGGGCTAAAGTCAGGTAGTTAGCCCCCTGACAGCCCTGACCTCTCCAAAAGTCCCCTTCACCTGGTCGGATCGGTGCGAAGCCGCGTTCAAGGAGTTGAAACGCCGGTTCTCGTCTGCACCAGTTCTGGTGCAGCCCAACCCCAGAACTGGACCAAAGAACCGTTTATACGTCCCACCAGAGGCCAGAGCTGCAGTCTTGGACTTCTGTCACGGGTCCAAACTCTCCTGTCATCCAGCGGTGCGTAGGACCGTGGCAGTTGTCCGGCAGTGCTTCTGGTGGGCGTCCATGGAGGCCGACGTCCGGGAGTATGTCCAGGCCTGCACCATCTGTGCCAGGGGCAAGGCCGACCACTCCAAGACACAAGGACTTCTGCAACCGCTTCCGGTGCCTCGTCGCCCCTGGTCTCACATTGGCCTGGACTTTGTCACGGGCCTCCCGCCGTCCCAGGGCATGACGACCATCTTCATGATAGTGGACCGTTTCTCCAAGGCGGGCCACTTCGTGGCCCTCCCGAAGCTCCCTACGGCCCAGGAGACAGCAGACCTCCTGGTCCCCCACGTCGTACGTCTGCATGGGATACCAACTGACATTGTCTCGGATCGTGGTCCTCAGTTCTCCTCACAGGTTTGGAGGAGTTTTTGCAGAGAACTGGGGGCCAACGTGAGCCTCTCGTCCGGGTATCACCCTCAGACAAATGGACAGGCAGAGCGGGCCAACCAAGAACTTGAACAGGCTCTCCGCTGTGTTACATCCGCGCACCCGTCGGCCTGGAGTCACCATCTGACCTGGATCGAGTACGCCCATAACAGCCAGGTGTCCTCTGCCACAGGCCTCTCCCCATTTGAGGTGTGTCTGGGGTACCAGCCCCCATTGTTCCCCATGGTGTCGGGAGAGGTCGGTGTGCCCTCGGTCCAGGCCCACCTGCGAAGATGCCGTCGGGTGTGGCGCACCGCCCGTTCTGCCTTGTTGAAGGCCCGGACGAGGGCTAAGGCCCATGCAGACCGCCAGCGTTCCCCGGCCCCTGCTTACCAGCCCGGGCAGGAGGTGTGGCTTTCAACGAAGGACATCCCCCTCCAAGTGGACTCACCCAAACTCAAGGACAGGTATATTGGTCCATTCAAGATCCTCAAAGTCCTCAGTCCGGCCGCAGTGAAGCTCCAGCTCCCAGCTTCACTGCGGGTCCACCAGGTTTTTCATGTTTCCCGGATCAAGCCACACCACACCTCACCCCTCTGTGCTCCCGGACCGGCGCCGCCTCCTGCCCGGATCATCGATGGGGAGCCTGCATGGACGGTTCGCAGGCTCCTGGACGTCTGTCGGAAGGGCCGGGGGTTTCAGTATCTGGTGGACTGGGAGGGGTATGGACCTGAAGAACACTCCTGGATGAAGAGGAGCTTCATCCTGGACCCGGACCTCCTGGCCGACTTCTACCGACGTCACCCGGACAAGCCTGGTCGGGCGCCAGGAGGCGCCCATTGAGGGGGGGGGGGGGTCCTGTTGTGTGGGCCGCCAGAAGAGGAGGTACTGCTGGCCCACCACCAGAGGGCGCCCTGCCTGAAGTGCGGGCTTCAGGCACGAGAGAGCGCTGCCGCCACAGACACAACCGGGAGTGACAGCTGTCACACATCAACTCATGACCGCTGTCACCCATCATTTCATCACTCCATAAAAGTCGGATGTCATCTCCACCTCACTGCCGAGATATCATCTACCTGTGAAGGTAATTCTCTGCTAAACTGAAAACATTGACTAACAGTCTGAACTTCTTTGCAGCCGTTTTCCTGTAAGTGTTTCCTTATCTGTGGGATTGGCATTTGGTGTGATCAGTGACGGCTTCGCTTCACCCCCCCAACCAGATAAGTGGTTGACAGGAGCTGCACGTGTGTGCGATTAGAGGTGGAGGTGACTTTCCACCTTCTGACTGTTTTTGTTACTGGGTGTATGCACACACCCACATCTCACTGTTTGTGCTCCTCCCCAGCAGTACCAGATCCGACAGTCGGGGACGGTGATCACCTGGGAATTCGGGACTTGGCAGCTCCAGTATTCTCCGGGTTCTGTGGCGGTGGAAATCGTGTGGTTCCGGCTCTTATCAGGACAGACGTCTTCTATCCTCGAGCCTGCCCACACGTCACCTTGGTGTATTGACTGCTGTCAGATTCTGTGATTGTCTGTATCATCGTTGTGCACATTCACAACATTAAATTGTTACCTTTTGGCTCATCTATTGACCGTTCATTTGCGTCCCCTGTTGTGGGTCCGTGTCACTACACTTTCCCCAACAAGGACAGCTGTAGGTTTAAGTCAGGTTTCACATAACCCAATCATATCTAAGTGATGATCAATAATTAGATCATTAATCAACAATGATTTTGAGGATAGTAATCTTATGTTAATGAGACCCAGACTAAGGACCTCAGTGGGGTTGACAGTTGAACTGTTTGAGTTTAGGGGTGGTTCCAGAGTAGCATATATAAGATGCCTAGAAGTAGGTTTAGGTTTGAGACATTCCACGTGCGTTGTAGGTAACAGACATGAAATCTTTGATATTGTTGGAACAACCACCGGGCCATCCTCAATTTCAACAGCCAATGTAGTAAGGGGTTGTTGTGTGGGCCGCCAGAAGAGGAGGTACTGCTGGCCCACCACCAGAGGGCGCCCTGCCTGAAGTGCGGGCTTCAGGCACGAGAGGGCGCTGCCGCCTCACAGGAACAGCCGAGGTGACAGCTGTCACTCATCAACTATGACAGCTGTCACTGATCATCTGCACTTCACCCCAGATAAAAGCAGGATGACACCTCCACCACGTCGCCGAGATATCGTTCTTCTAAGGAGGTAATATTCTCAGCCATAAACTAAACTGTATCTTAGTCTGAACTCTTTTTGCAGACTCTTTCCTGTGGAGCCTTGTCCGCTGATTGGTGGTTTGTGAGAGTGCCGACGTCTTCGCCTCTCACTCTTTCCAGATAAGCGCTGAAACAGGAGCTGCACGAGTGTGTGATTTGAGGTGGAGGTGGAATTCCCACCATTGTTGTTACTGGGTGTACACACCCACACTTGACTGTCTTTGCTCTTCGCCAGCAGTACCAGATCCAACACACGGAGACGGTGGCCACCTGGGGGATTCGGGACCTGGCGGCTCCAGTATCCTTCGGGTTCGGTGGCGGAGGAAATCGTGTGGTTCCGGTTCTTCTTTAGACGGACGTCTCCTATCGTCGAGCCTGCCCACACGACACCTTTATCCATTGACTTTGTATCATTCTATAATCTGCTGTGTATGGTTGTGGCATTCACAACAGTAAAGTGTTCAAATTTGACTCCTTCTATTGTCCGTTCATTTGCGCCCCCTGTTGTGGGTCCGTGTCACTACACTTTCACAACAAGGGGTATTAAGTTTGCAAAGCATATCCCTCTATGATTTTTAGGTATTAAGTTTACAAAGCATATCCCTCTATGATTTATATGGACACGTCTATGGAAGCAGGCCACAGTCTCAACTTGTTGAATTTCCCTCCCTGGCAGATAAATTGCATGATCACCATAGTGGATTTTCATGTGCAGCTTCTGTTTCTTTTTTTCCCCCTTATTCTTCAACTCATGTAAAGTCTTGTATTGTTTTTATTATTATTATTATTATTATTATTATTTTAAACTTTGATGTCTCCCATCGAGAATTTTTGTAAAAATAAGAAATGTAAATAAAGTTTGAAAAAAAAGAAAAAGAAAAAAAAGGTTCTGTTTACGTTTTGCTTCCGGAAACGCGCGTCCGACGTGTGGTTTTTGAACGTACAATGTGAGTAGTCAGATTGCATCAGAGCATCGGGCTGTATAATGTGAGAACATAAATTGTGTGCTCTGAACGTTTACACCCTGCGGTTTTGTCGTACAGTTTGAGCTGGAGCCAAGTACAATGACCGAAAATTTCGTACATTGTCTGCCCAGCTTAAATCTCCTGGTTTTCAGCAAAACTCGAGCAGCAGTATACCATCTCTGGACATCCTATACTATTTTGTGGCAATCCAGAAAATAAAGCATTACAATAGTCAATTGTGAGTTAAATTTTGTGAAATGTAAAACAAAGCGTGATGTACATTTCCACTTTATCAGTTCCATCAGTGTAATAACTTACTGTCATCAGGTCAAACTCACCACTCTGCTTCTTTATTTTAATGAGTGTTGTTCTAAAATTTATTGCTAATTTTACAGACATGCAGCTGTTGTTGGTGATTAAAGAAGAAATTCTCCATGAACACCAGGAATGGAATCTGTGTATTGACCAGGAGGACATTAAAGAAGAAAAGCTGTGGATAAGTCCGCAGGGAGAGCAGCTTCAGGAGCTGGAGGAGGCAGCAGATTTCACCAAGTTTGGTTTCACTGCCGTCCCTATGAAGAGTGAAAATTATGATGAAAAACCAGAGTCATCACAGCTTCATCGAAGCCGAAATGATGAGAGCACAGAGGCTGAGCCTGTAGCCAGCAGCTCATCTGTACACAGAACAATGACAGCAGAGGCTGATGGAGAGAACAATGGAGGACCACAACCAGCCAGCAAATCAGGTCCAAACAGTCATTTACAACCAGATAGCACTGACAGGAGTTCAGACAGTTCTGGAACTGAGACTGATGACAGTGATGAATGGAAACAGACCAGAAAACATCTGTCAAGTTTTAACTGTCAAAAAAATAGCGAATTTGGACTGGATAAATGCTCAAAATGCACAATGACAAAAGGAAAAAAGACAAAAAACGAAAACATACAATTGGATGAAGGGAGCTACATTGAAGATCTGGCTGCAGACTCCACATACAAATACTTGGGAATTGAACAAAGTAATTCAATTGAACACAAGAAAATGAGAACAAAAACAACAAAAGAATACCTAAACCGCTTAAAAAAGATCTGCAAAACACAGCTGACACCAAAAACCAAGATCACAGCCATAAACCAGTTTGCAATACCAGTGGTGACCTATGGGTTTGGCATAGTGAACTGGCCACAATGTGAGCTTAATAAATTGGACACAAAAACCAGGAAAATGCTCACCCTCCACAAAATCACATACAGAAATCAGTGTATGGACAGAATATATCTCCCTCGCAGAGAAGGCGGTCTGGGTCTCACTGAAATCAACCAGGCCTACAGAGTATCAATAATAAGTATTGGACAGTACTTAAAGAGCTCTGAAGAAGAAATCGTAAAAACAGTCACACAACACCACGAGGCCATAACTGAACGGACCTCAATCACTAAACTGGCAAAAAACTTTGGCGGAGAACTTATACAAGAGAGAAAATGCAACAGTCTCATGCCTGCAAAAACTTGCAAGACAGACCAGAGAACAATACAGCAAAAGAGAAGGAAAACATCGAGTGGAAAGATGGAAACAGCACAAAAGAGCCGGATGTTTCCAAGAAGAACTCGAAAAGGAATACATCGACAAAGCTGGATCAATGCAGTGGTTAAAAAATGGAAAACTTGGTTTTGATGGAGAAAGAATTTTGATTGGAGCACAAGATCAGGGACTTCTAACAAATGGCTTCAAAAAAATGGCAGGGATCTCAGAGAATAATAAATGCTGATTCTGTCATACAGCTGTTGAGAGTGTAAACCATCTAACTTCAGCATGCCAGATCCTCATGGCAGATGGGCATTATACATCCAGACACAACAAGATCTGTCAATATCTCCACTGGAAGGTCTGCAAGGAACTGGAGATGGAAGTCAAAGAACATGTCTGGGAGCACGAGCCAGCACCAGTCTCATCCAACGGAAAAGTTACAATCTTCTACGACAAAGAGATCCCAGCAGGAAGACACATTGAAGGAGGTGCAATCAAACCTGATATTGTCATCTGGAACAAGCAAGAGAAAACAGCCAAAATCATCGATACAGGGCAAAAACCTTTTTGTTGTTCTGAGTGTGGTAAAAGATTTGGACAAAAGGGTAACCTGAACACACACATGATAATTCACAGACGAAATACCAAGACCTTAAAAATGACCAACGAACAACATGGTCATTGAAAGAAATTGATACAGAGGATTAGGGCTGCACCTAACTATTATTTTTTTTTTATCGATTAATCTAACGATTATTTTATTTACTCGATTAATGACAAGGAATTTACCCAAAATAAAAAGCAAAGGCATGCCTTCTTAATATTTCAAGATTTTATTCAAATACCTCTTGAAAAACAAAATCTTCTTTACAAAAGTAACAAGATTAAATGTGCAACAAAAATTGCCCAGTTTTCACTGGTAATCTGGTTTAGCAACATAAAGGGAAGTGTATATCCTGCGTGAAATGTGTTGATCATCTCACGAACGTTTTGCCCTTCAACAATAGCAAGAGGTCTCATGTCCTTGGTAATCATCTGTAAGATGTTGTCGGTATGCTGAGCCACCATCTGGGGTGTGCATGGATTCAGGTTCTTTTTGTGATCAAAGTTCTCCACACTGCTTTGCCTCACCCTGCAAAAAGACACACAAAGCACATTAGAATAAAGATAATAGTGCCACATTTTACAAGTCTAGTCTAAATTCCACATCACTGCTGTTAAAGATAAAATAATAATAGACTGTATTTGACAGACACCAGTTCAGAAAAATATTGGACCTACAATTCAAAAGAATTGCTGTGTCAGATTAATTTGCTGACTATATGTCATAACAAGTTAACAAATGGTTGTGACATGGAGTTATTTTATCACTGCAGTAATGTGCAGTTAAAATAACAACTGGGAAATGCATTTTTAATTCGAGTGAGGTTATGGAAAACAATTTAAATGATTTACAGACTGTAACAACAATCTGTAATGTTAGTTTAAGCCATTTTGTCACTCATGCATAACTGCTAAAGAAAACAGAAAAGAGATGAATAACAGCGTAATGTTACGTTAACAGCAGCGGTGAAGAAAGTACTTTTAACATCAGCGCGATTAATAAACATTCAGACTAACGTTACCGCTAACAGGAATACATTTCGTGTGCTGATAATCATAATAACATGCTTCGGTTGAGGAAAAGTAAACAGGACTTGCGTTGCTGTTTTGCTGTCGTCTTGGCACAGTGCACCGGGATCCTTCAGCTTCAAGTGTTTATTCATTGCAGTTGTACTGCAGTGATAAGCCATTTCTATCTTGCAGAGCTTACATATCACAAAGTGGTTAGGTCTTTGGTTGAAATATTCACATACTTTAGATCACTGTGGCTGAGATTTTTTTGCTGCAACTTGTCCTCTGTGTTTTTACTGTGAGCAGCCTTCTTACTACTCCTGCTACCATGCGACCGCAACACATCGACGCATGCATTACACGTCGACGTATTTACATAATCGATTACATCAACGAATCGCCTTACCTCTACGGAGGATAAAGTTCTCCATCGCTATGACCAATTTCCTTCAATTGGGCTCAGAGCCGGTTCTAGCCTTTTTGGTTTCCTAGGTCTTAGATTTGCTGTGGTGACCCCATGTGAAACCAAGGGAACAACCAAAGAGACTTTCTTTTTAGGCGAGATTTTGATTTTGAATATAGACGTGCGCTTTGCCCGTGGGGATCCATGTGCTCTAGATTGGGTAGTGTTTATAAAATAGGTAGCTGACATTTTTCAAGGGTGGTAATAAATTATGCAAAGTTTCTAGAATGAGTTTGGATGGTGTGTGATTCCAGAATGTCTTTAGACCCATAGACATTTGACCTCAACAGTTTTTTGAAGCCTATTATATTTCCCATTAATTAATTAACTTTTTAATGTTAGTTTACTGTTTTAATGTATTCATAGGTTCTTGTTATCATATACACACTATTATTAATATACATATGTTGCGGACATGAAGGAGCGAAGCTCGTCAGCATCTCACGTCATTTAGGTCCTTCAGATTTATTTTGAGTAAGTGCTTCAGGGGAGCATTAGCATGGCAAAAACCTTTCAGTTTCTGGGGGGGGGAGCGCTCTGCCTTTTTAAGCATTTTCTTTATTTGCCTCTCTCATGCCTGGAAAAGCTCCACGCCATCTCACCATGCCCTTTAGGTCCTTCAGACTTTTTTCAGTAAAATGGTTCTTGGGAGCATGAGCATGACTAAATCCTTTCAGCTTCTAGGGGGGCTCCTCTCCCCCAGACTCCCCACCTTTTTAAGCATTTTTCTTTTTTGCTTTTCAGCTGACCCCCCTGATTACAGCCCGCTTAAACCCCTGCCATTTTAAGCATTTTTTTTAATGTAGATGTAAATTAATATTCAAAGTTTTCAGCTAGTTGACAGTAGGGCTGTACAATATGGCCAAATTATCATATCTCAATATTGTCATATCAGTGTGATATACGATATGACTATGATTTGACACAAAGTGCAGCAACAGTGAAAATTAAACATTCTTAAACAAAACAGTAACATCACATTCATTTTGCACTCATCATAAGGTTAGGATACTGTGCCCTCCAAAAGTATTGGAACACTTGGAATTTCACACATCTTATTTGTTTATGCCATTTTAAATACTAGAAATACAAAAAGATAAAGAATAAAAATTTCTAAAATGATCTTCCTCAAACTCAAACTGAAAGCAAATCTCTAAATCTTGATAATACATGTAAATAATAATCAGTTTTATTGCCAGTTTTCTTCAGACAAGTCAAGGGATGGAAACATGAACATTTTCAAGTCACTGAATTTGTCTTGGACTTTATTTACATCAATTATGAAGAAATACAAAAGTTTCTTTTAGCAAAATATCAAATCGAGGCTTTCATCTCAAATGTAATTTATGGCAAGTTGTAGCTGAACTTTCGGGTCTTCTTTTTAAGAAAATCCTCCTCTTCACCACTTCATCAGGAAGCTGGATTTTATATTTTGAATTAATTTATATCAAGTTGTAGAGATTTGCTTTTGAGGGCAATTGACAAACACTGAGGAGCAGCATCTTACATCTCATATATAGCACAGCAGATAAGAGAATATTTAGAATGGAATCCTGCAAATGGTGATACAAACATCAAATTCAACACAAATAATCCATAGACATGAACTCTTTTGAACAAAACTGATTGTCCACTTGAATTTTTAATAGGCAGCCAGGTAGGGGTCAAATGAAGAATTACACAGAGGTCAAAATTAAAAGATGCTCCAATCATATAGAAAACTACACCACATTATTTGCCTGATCATAAAGGTTCCAAAAAGGTATATTTTGGACAATCTATGACTGAATGTTATGATGTAAAAGCAGCAAGAATGGTGACAAAGGTCAGTTTCATTTTGTACAGGGATCAAAAGTTAAAATTGCTCCAATTTTGGTAAAAAAAAAAAAGATGCAAATTATTGGTTGAGTTAATTGGGTTTTAAAAAGTAACAGTTTGCATCATGTGTCATGCTTAGATCATGTTACAGGGTAACATATGTCACATGTTATAAAATCCAATGCACATTGACCTTGTTTGAGCTCTACTTTGAAGTCCAAGCATTCAACACTGTCAAAACTATTCCATTTCTTAATCTTATTAACTCAACCAATAATTTGCATCACTTTTTACCAAAATTAGAGCAGCTCTTTACCTTTTGACCCCTGTACAAACTGAAATTGACCTTTGTCACCATTCTTGCCTTTTTTACCCCAAAACATTCAGTCATATATGGCCCAAACTATACCTTTTTAGAATCTTTATAATCAGACAAGTAACGTGATTTAGTTTTCAATTTGATTGGAGCATTTTTAAATTTTGACCCCTGTGTAATTCTTCAATTGACCCCTACCTGGCCGCCTTTTGAAAATTCAAGTGGCCAGTCGTCTTTTTTTTTTCTTTAAGTGTAATGTCTAAGCTGTATTTGTGCTGAATTTGATGCTTGTATCACCATTTGAAGGATTGTATCAGTTATCTGCTGCACTATTAAGCCAACAGAGGATGAACCAGCTGCTGTCTGTTACCTTAAACATGTGTATATAAGGCAACCTTGAATTAAAGGAGAAATGCTGCTTTTAACAACCTGGACCTCATTTCTGGCATAAAATATGGTTGTTAACTCACCAATATAAGTTTGGTGTCATTAGAAGTCCATAGTTCAAACGACGTGTTCAGTTCAAATCTGAGGCAAACATTTTTCTTCTACTAAGATGGATTAGAACTTTTTGTGCTACACAGCACCAACTACTGGACAGGAGGAACCTAGCAGTCAATGTGATTTACTAATTTCAAAATGCAGCTCTTTTCAACCAGACGTGTGGTCTTGTGACATGTCAGTCAACTGTGTCCAGTCAGATTTCAGGGGAGTCCAGTGAAACCCTGGCCTCCACTCTAGCTCCACCCATGCCAGGAAGTGTTCAGCATTTGACATTTCCTGTTTCACTGTGACTTAAAATTTGGTGCTTCCTGTTTGAGTGTGAGCTTGTCACTGAGTTCCCGCGAGATTCCATTGGATCAATCAATCAATCAACTTTTTTCTTATATAGCGCAAAATCACAACAAACAGTTGCCCCAAGGCGCTCCATATTGCAAGGCAAGGCCATACAATACCCATGAAAAACCCCAACGGTCAAAACGACCCCCTATGAGCAAGCACTTGGCCACAGTGGGAAGGAAAAACTCCCTTTTAACAGGAAGAAACCTCCAGCAGAACCAGGCTCAGGGAGGGGCAGTCTTCTGCTGAGACTGGTTGGGGCTGAGGGAAAGAACCAGGAAAAAGACATGCCGAGAAGGGGGGCAGAGATCGATCACTAATGATTAAATGCAGAGTGATGCATACGGAGCAAAAAAAGAAAGAAACAGTGCATCATGGGAACCCCCCATAGTCTACGTCTAAAGCAACATAACCAAGGGATGGTCCAGGGTCACCCGATCCAGCCCTAACTATAAGCCTTAGCGAAAAGGAAAGTTTTAAGCCTAATCTTAAAAGTAGAGAGGGTATCTGTCTCCCTGATCTGAATTGGGAGCTGGTTCCACAGGAGAGGAGCCTGAAAGCTGAAGGCTCTGCCTCCCATTCTACTCTTACAAACCCTAGGAACCACAAGTAAGCCCGCAGTCTGAGAGCGAAGCGCTCTAATGGGGTAATATGGTACTACGAGGTCCCTAAGATAAGATGGGACCTGATTATTCAAAACCTTATAAGTAAGAAGAAGAATTTTAAATTCTATTCTAGAATTAACAGGAAGCCAATGAAGAGAGGCCAACACGGGTGAGATATGCTCTCTCCTGCTAGTCCCCGTCAGTACTCTAGCTGCAGCATTCTGAACCAACTGAAGGCTTTTTAGGGAACTTTTAGGACAACCTGATAATAATGAATTACAATAGTCCAGCCTAGAGGAAATAAATGCATGAATTAGTTTTTCAGCATCACTCTGAGACAAGACCTTTCTGATTTTAGAAATATTGCGTAAATGCAAAAAGGCAGTCCTACATATTTGTTTAATATGCGCTTTGAATGACATATCCTGATCAAAAATAACTCCAAGATTTCTCACAGTATTACTAGAGATCAGGGAAATGCCATCCAGAGTAACGATCTGGTTAGACACCATGCTTCTAAGATTTGTGGGGCCAAGTACAATAACTTCAGTTTTATCTGAGTTTAAAAGCAGGAAATTAGAGGTCATCCATGTCTTTATGTCTGTAAGACAATCCTGCAGTTTAGCTAATTGGTGTGTATCCTCTGGCTTCATGGATAGATAAAGCTGGGTATCATCTGCGTAACAATGAAAATTTAAGCAATACCGTCTAATAATACTGCCCAAGGGAAGCATGTATAAAGTGAATAAAATTGGTCCTAGCACAGAACCTTGTGGAACTCCATAATTAACTTTAGTCTGTGAAGAAGATTCCCCATTTACATGAACAAACTGTAATCTATTAGACAAATATGATTCAAACCACCGCAGCGCAATGCCTTTAATACCTATGACATGCTCTAATCTCTGTAATAAAATTTTATGGTCAACGGTATCAAAAGCAGCACTGAGGTCCAACAGAACAAGCACAGAGATAAGTCCACTGTCCGAAGCCATAAGAAGATCATTTGTAACCTTCACTAATGCTGTTTCTGTACTATGATGAATTCTAAAACCTGACTGAAACTCTTCAAATAGACCATTCCTCTGCAGGTGATCAGTTAGCTGTTTTACAACTACCCTCTCAAGAATCTTTGAGAGAAAAGGAAGGTTGGAGATTGGCCTATAATTAGCTAAGATAGCTGGGTCAAGTGATGGCTTTTTAAGTAATGGTTTAATTACTGCCACCTTAAAGGCCTGTGGTACATAACCAACTAACAAAGATAGATTGATCATATTTAAGATTGAAGCATTAAATAATGTTAGGACTTCCTTGAGCAGCCTGGCAGGAATGGGGTCTAATAAGCATGTTGATGGTTTGGATGAAGTAACTAATGAAAATAACTCAGGCAGAACAATCGGAGAGAAAGAGTCTAACCAAATACCGGCATCACTGAAAGCAGCCAAAGATAACGATACATCTTTGGGATGGTTATGAGTAATTTTTTCTCTAATAGTCAAAATTTTGTTAGCAAAGAAAGTCATGAAGTCATCACTAGTTAAAGTTAATGGAATACTCAGCTCAATAGAGCTCTGACTCTTTGTCAGCCTGGCTACAGTGCTGAAAAGAAACCTGGGGTTGTTCTTATTTTCTTCAATTAGTGATGAGTAGAAAGATGTCCTAGCTTCACGGAGGGCTTTCTTATAGAGCAACAAACTCGTTTTCCAGGCTAAGTGAAGATCTTCTAAATTAGTGAGACGCCATTTCCTCTCCAACTTACGGGTTATCTGCTTTAAGCTACGAGTTTGTGAGTTATACCACGGAGTCAGACACTTCTGATTTAAAGCTCTCTTTTTCAGAGGAGCTACAGCATCCAAAGTTGTCTTCAATGAGGATGTAAAACTATTGACGAGATACTCTAGCTCCCTTACAGAGTTTAGGTAGCTACTCTGCTCTGTGTTGGTATATGACATTAGAGAACATAAAGAAGGAATCATATCCTTAAACCTAGTTACAGCGCTTTCTGAAAGACTTCTAGTGTAATGAAACTTATTCCCCACTGCAGGGTAGTCCATCAGGGTAAATGTAAATGTTATTAAAAATGATCAGACAGAAGGGAGTTTTCAGGGAATACTGTTAAGTCTTCTATTTCCATACCATAAGTCAGAACAAGATCTAAAATATGATTAAAGTGGTGGGTGGACTCATTTACTTTTTGAGCAAAGCCGATAGAGTCTAATAATAGATTAAATGCAGTGTTGAGGCTGTCATTCTCAGCATCTGTGTGGATGTTAAAATCGCCCACTATAATTATCTTATCTGAGCTAAGCACTAAGTCAGACAAAAGGTCTGAAAATTCACAGAGAAACTCACAGTAACGACCAGGTGGACGATAGATAATAACAAATAAAACTGGTTTTTGGGACTTCCAATTTGGATGGACAAGACTAAGAGACAAGCTTTCAAATGAATTAAAGCTCTGTCTAGGTTTTTGATTAATTAATAAGCTGGAATGGAAGATTGCTGCTAATCCTCCGCCCCGGCCCGTGCTACGAGCATTCTGACAGTTAGTGTGACTCGGGGGTGTTGACTCATTTAAACTAACATATTCATCCTGCTGTAACCAAGTTTCTGTTAGGCAGAATAAATCAATACGTTGATCAATTATTATATAATTTACCAACAGGGACTTAGAAGAAAGAGACCTAATGTTTAATAGACCACATTTAACTGTTTTAGTCTGTGGTGCAATTGAAGGTGCTATATTATTTTTTCTTTTTGAATTTTTATGCTTAAATAGATTTTTGCTAGTTATTGGTGGTCTGGGAGCAGGCACCGTCTCTACGGGGATGGGGTAATAAGGGGATGGCAGGGGGAGAGAAGCTGCAGAGAGGTGTATAAGACCACAGCTCTGCCTCCTGGTCCCAACGCTAGACAGTCACAGTTTGGAGGATCCAAAAAAATTGGCCAGATTTCTAGAAATGAGAGCTGCTCCCTCTAAAGTGGGATGGATGCCGTCTCTCCTAACAAGACCAGGTTTTCCCCAGAAGCTTTGCCAATTATCAATGAAGCCCACCTCATTTTTTGGACACCACTCAGACAGCCAGCAATTCAAGGAGAACATGCGGCTAAACATGTCACTCCCGGTCTGATTGGGGAGGGGCCCAGAGAAAACAACAGAGTCCGACATTGTTTTTGCAAAGTTACACACCGATTTAATGTTAATTTTAGTGACCTCCGATTGGCGTAACCGAGTGTCATTACTGCCGACGTGAATTACAATCTTACCAAATTTACGCTTAGCCTTAGCCAGCAATTTCAAATGTCCTTCGATGTCGCCTGCTCTGGCCCCCGGAAGACAATTGACAATGGTTGCTGGTGTCGCTAACTTCACATTTCTCAAAACAGAGTCGCCAATAACCAGAGTTTGATCCTCGGCGGGTGTGTCGTCGAGTGGGGAAAAACGGTTATAGATGTGAACGGGTTGACGGTGTACACGGGGCTTCTGTTTAGGGCTACGCTTCCTCCTCACAGTCACCCAGTCAGCCTGCTTTCCCGACTGCACGGGATCTGCCAGGGGGGAACTAACGGCGGCTAAGCTACCTTGGTCCGCACCGACTACAGGGGCCTGGCTAGCTGTAGAATTTTCCACGGTGCGGAGCCGAGCCTCCACTTCGCCCAGCCTGGCCTCCAAAGCTACGAATAAGCTGCACTTATTACAAGTACCGTTACTGCTAAAGGAGGCCGAGGAATAACTAAACATTTCACACCCAGAGCAGAAAAGTGCGGGAGAGACAGGAGAAGCCGCCATGCTAAATCGGCTAAGAGCTAGTAGCTACGCTAAGCTAGCGGATTCCCAAAAACACACAAAGTAAATAATGTGCAAATAATCCAAAGGTGATTCAGCAGAAGGAGTGCCCCAATCAAGGCACCAAACAGGCCATGAAGCAGCACAGGCAACGCACGACAACGGTGCTAAAATAAAATAAAAAAAAATAATAATAAAAACGAAAGCGTTAGCAAGCTAGTTAGCCTGCCAACGCTAATAAAAGTTAGCTGATAAAAGTGCTCCGTCGCGATGTTTCGACCGTTAGAGGTCTTCCTTAGGCGTTGGAGCACAGTAAAAAGTTAAAAAAAATTAAAAAGTAAAAAAGTAAAAAAAAAGTAAAAAAGTCTTGAAAAAGACTGTTAGTTCAAGTCCAAAGCAGCAGGTAGCAGTCTCTGTGTAAACAGTCCCAACAGAGAGCCCTCCAAATCCAACCTACTACCTGAACCCGAACAAGACTCGTGGAAGGCTGGTAAGTGAACGTGGATCTTGTCTGTCAATCCAGAAAGTGTTTGACATTTGAACATTTCCTGTTTTACTGTGGATTCAAAATTTGGCACTTCCTCTTTAGGACTCCCTGTACCATGAGCGAGCTTTGCGATGCTTCGCTTGTATTATTTTATTTTTACTTCTATTTCATCATTTGATTTTTAAATGGACAAAAATGAAAATAAGTGTTCTCATTTTCTTGTCATCCATCTATTTTTAACATATTTACAGTTATGTTATGTACTTACTAAATAAAATCATGCACTCATACTTTTAATATATAGATGATCTACCGCCCCCTGCTGCATTGGTATGTGAGTCCAGAATGTAAATATCAGTGTCCATTGTTCAGTGTTGTTAACTAATATTTATAGCTTCTCTAAAAATATTAGTCCTATCAGCGTTTGGTTTTGGCGCCGTTCATCCATGATTCAAATGGCAAATGTCAGCTTTTCTCAGTTTATGCGTGGATAAAACTGCATGCACAGCTGTTTGTGTCTTTTCTGCATTCTACTGTATGCAGGTGCTTTTAATTTGGCAAACAGAGATGGTGGCGGAAGTCATTAAAAATACTACATATTTCACCCATGGTGCCAACATAACACTTAACTTACTCATGGTGACACCAGTATAACACTTATCTAAACAAACTAAACCAACTGAACTACAAAAACACAATCACTACAACACCATTAAACTACCACGGCTCTAGATTGGGTTCTGTTCATGAAATACAGTAGTGTTCAGAATAATAGTAGTGCTATGTGACTAAAAAGATTAATCCAGGCTTTGAGTATATTTCTTATTGTTACATGGGAAACAAGGTACCAGTAGATTCAGTAGATTCTCACAAATTCAACAAGACCAAGCATTCATGATATGCACACTCTTAAGGCTATGAAATTGGGCTATTAGTAAAAAAAAAAAAAGTAGAAAAGGGGGTGTTCACAATAAGAGTAGTGTGGCATTCAGTCAGTGAGTTCATCAATTTTGTGGAACAAACAGGTGTGAAGCAGGTGTCCCCTATTTAAGGATGAAGCCAGCACCTGTTGAACATGCTTTTCTCTTTGAAAGCCTGAGGAAAATGGGACGTTCAAGACATTGTTCAGAAGAACAGCGTAGTTTGATTAAAAAGTTGATTGGAGAGGGGAAAACTTATACGCAGGTGCAAGAAATTATAGGCTGTTCATCTACAACAGGGGTAGCCAAGTTCGGTCCTCGAGAGCCACCTTCCTGACACTCTTAGTTGTCTCCCTGCTCCAACACACCTGAATCCAATGAAAGACTCGTTAGCAGACTTTTAATGAGCCTTTCATTGGATTCAGATGTGTTGGAGCAGGGAGACAACTAAGAGTGTCAGGAAGGTGGCTCTCGAGGACCGAACTTGGCCACCCCTGATCTACAATGATCTCTAATGCTTTAAAATGGACCAAAAAAAAAAAAAAACAGAGACGCGTGGATGAAAATGGAAAACAACCATCAAAATGGATAGAAGAATAACCAGAATGGCAAAGGCTCACCCATTGATCAAGAAAGTCTGGCGTTACCTGTAAGTGCTGTGACAGTTAGAAGACGCCTGTGTGAAGTTAATTTATTTGCAAGAATCCCCCTCAAAGTCCCTCTGTTAAATAAAAGGCATGTGCAGAAGAGGTTACAATTTGCCAAAGAACACATCAACTGGCCTAAAGAGAAATGGAGGAATATTTTGTGGACTGATGAGAGTAAAACTGTTCTTTTTGGGTCGAAGGGCCGCAGACAGTTTGTGAGACAACCCCCAAACTCTGAATTCAAGCCACAGTTCACAGTGAAGACAGTGAAGCATGGTGATGCAAGCATCATGATATGGGCATGTTTCTTCTACTATGGTGTTGGGCCTATATATCACATACCAGGTATCATGGATCAGTTTGGATATGTCCAAATACTTGAAGAGGTCATGTTGCCTTATGCTGAAGAGGACATGCCCTTTAAGTGGGTGTTTCAACAAGACAATGACCCCAAGCACACTAGTAAACGAGCAAAATCTTGCGGAAGTGAAGAAATCATGAAAAACTGTGGTTATACAATGAAATACTAGTTTAGTGATTCACAGGATTGCTAAAGAAGCAGTTTGAACATAATAGTTTTGAGTTTGTAGCGTCAACAGCAGATACTACTATTATTGTGAACACCCCCTTTTCTACTTTTTTTTTTACTAATAGCCCAATTTCATAGCCTTAAGAGTGTGCATATCATGAATGCTTGGTCTTGTTGGATTTGTGAGAATCTACTGACTGTACTGGTACCTTGTTTCCCATGTAACAATAAGAAATATACTCAAAACCTGGATTAATCATTTTAGTCACAAAGCACTACTATTATTCTGAACACTACTGTAGGTAGCTGACATTTTTGTGT
This sequence comes from Thalassophryne amazonica, assembly GCF_902500255.1. NCBI lineage: Eukaryota > Metazoa > Chordata > Actinopteri > Batrachoidiformes > Batrachoididae > Thalassophryne > Thalassophryne amazonica. The sequence continues at coordinate 18,742,259 of NC_047120.1, forward strand.
TAAGGCTGTTAAGAAATTAAACATAGCTTGTATAATGAGTTGGAATGGTGTGTGAGTCCAAAATGTTCTTAGAACCTTAGACCTTAACATTTTTTAGAAGAACCCTTTAATTTCCTGTTAATTATGTAATTTTTTTTATTTAATTTGCTGTCTTAATGTATTTAAAATTTGTTTAGGTTCTTGTTATTATATACACTGTTATTATTGTATTTCTACTTCTATTTTGTCATTTGATTTTAAATGGAACACAATGGAAATAAGTGTTTTCACTTTCTTGTGTCATCCATGTATGTTTTTTTTTTTTTGTACGTATTTACAATTATATTATGTACTTACACTGAACTTAAAATCACTCATGTTTTTCATATAAAGATGACTTGACACCCCCTGCTGGAATGGTATGAGTCCAGAAAGCAGCTAGCTGCACACAAGCATGCACACACTGCTGCTATAAGTAGGTGGTTTTAATTTGACAAAGGCAGTGGCTGAAGACATTAAAACCACTAAACATTTCATTACATGGTACCAACATGAAACGTAAGTCACTCATGGTAATTTCAACAAGAGACTTATCTAAACTACCTAAACGAATTGAGGTATAAAAACTACTATAAATCAATAACACTAACAACACTGTTAAATGAACATAAGCCACAATAACAACATTTAAAACCTCAAAACCCAGAACTCCCATGGTGCATTGCAGCACAGCATCCATTGTTTACTGGTTTGCTAAAATTGCTAATTTCTCCAAAAATATTTGTCCTATCAATTTTCAGTTTTTGCAGCATTCATCCTTGACACAAAACACATAAGCATACCAAATGACGAATGTCAGCTCTCCCTGGTTTTTGCGTGATCAAAGCCAAACACACACACACTGAGGCCAGTTGGGTATTATAATATAGATTGACAATAGCCGTATAACAGACCTTAAAGATTTAATTGTTGGTCAAACACACCCACACACAAAGAAACACACATTAATATAACATAAATAACAATGAAAAATAATTAAATGAAATAACATAAATAAAACCAGAATTCCTTTTCAGATTTTAGGAAAGAGGTCTTGGTACTTTTTTCAAAGTATTAGAATCTGATTATTATTATGATTGGTATTTGCAAAAAATGCATTTAACATTTCTGAAAAAGTGGACCTTTAAGCGGTTTGTGGGGGCTTATCCCTCGCCCATGTGGGTCCGCCCCTACACCAGAGGCCTACAGAGTTTGGCTGCAGCTGCAAAGAGTTCCCGATGATCTTAAATAGACTTGTTGTGGATTGAAAATGAAATGTGTGTTCATGTATTTTTGTTAAACACACGGTGCTGTGTGTCGACCCCCTGAAGGGAAAGGATGCACCGGGTGAGTTTTATGTGAATCAACTGACTGATCAAAAAACACCATTATTAGATGGATCCTTATTGGATTTGATCAAAGCTTTCATCTGTTAATCAACAGGGTGGATTTATGGTGTAAAAGCTTCACACGTGAAATCAGAACGTGCACGAGCACTGTCAGGAAAGCTCCGAAACTCACAACGACACAAAGAAATAAATTATTTGACCACTTTAGGAATAAAAATTGGGCTTGTGTCTGATTCAGAGAAGAGAAGAGTTTACATTGACACTCTGTCTCATGGTGTTAAAGTGTCTGATGCAGCTCTGCTGTTCAGATTAAAGCTACTGTGTGTAGATTTGTGAAAACTGCAGCAAATACGAGGTCTATTAGACAATAAACCGACCCTTTTATTTTTTTTTAAACTATATGGATGTGAATGACGTGCGATTCCACCAATCATGCTTGAACCCTCGTGCGCATGCGTGAGTTTTTTCACACGTGTCGGTGACGTCATTTCCCTGTGGGCAGGCCTTGAGTGAGATGTGGTCCCGCCCTCTCGGCTGAATTCCTTTGTTTCACACGCTGCTCGAGACGGCGCGCATTGCTTTATCAAAATTTTTTCTGGACCTGTGAGGAATATCCGAGTGGACACTATTTGAGAAATTAAGATGGTTTTCGGTGAAAAGTTTAATGGCTGATGAGAGATTATGGGGTGTTTCTGTCGGTGTAAGGACTTCCCACAGAGCGGGACGTCCTGCAGCGCTTCCAGGTGCCGTCGTCGGCCTGTTTCGACCTGAAAACATCCTAATTTAAGGCTTAATTCACCCAGGACGTCGTGAGAGAACAGAGAAGATTCAGAAGAGGCCGGCATGAGGACTTTATGCGGACATTCCACTGTTTAAGGACATTTTGTAATGAAAGACGTGCGCGCAAATTCGCCGAGTCGTTTCTGTGACGACTCGGCGAATCTGTGTGCGCCGCGACAGGAAAAACACCTCCGTGTTGAAAACCATTTGTAAAATTCAGGCGGCTTTTGATGGCTTTCAACAAGTGAGTATCTGAGAAATTGTTTAACAGCTTGGGCATGTTCCAACTTGCCCGTTAAGGTTTCCAACGGAGGTGTTTTTCCTGTCGCGACCCCCCGCGGTCTGGTCCGGCCCGACATGCGACTCTGCCCGCACGTTCTTTCATTACAAAATGTCCGTTAACAATGGAATGTCCGAATAAACTCCTCATGCTGACTTCTTCTGAAAGTTCTCTGTTCTTTGACGACTTCCTGGGTCAACAGAGCCTGAAATGTGGAAGTTTTCAACTTGAAACGGCGAGACGCTGCCGCCTCGAAGCGCAGATCGCCATCAGGCGCCGTGGGCCGTCCTTACGGCGACACTACCAGACCAAAATCTCTCATCAGCCGTTAAAATTTTTACCGAAAAACCAGCTGAATTTATCGAATGGTGTCCACTCAGTTGTGCCTTACAATTTTGAAAAAGTTTTTATCAAACAAAGCAGCAGTCTCTGAGCCATTCCTAAACAATGAAAAAATCAACGAGAGGGTGGGCCACTCCTCACTCAAAGACTGCCCACAGGCGAATGATGTAACCGACAGGCGTGAAAAAACTCTTGCAAGGCCACGAGGGTTCAAGCATGTCTGATGTAATCACACGTGATTCAAATCCATACGGTTTTTGAAAAAAATAATAAAGTCGGATATTTTTCTAATAGACCTCGTAGTCTTGCAAAAAGTTTCTTTTTAGTCCAGCAGATTTTAATTGGTGTTGAATGAAGTAAAAGCTGTAGAAAATCTGGCCCCATAAAATGTGTTTATCCTGAAGTATTTAAATAATGTGGAGGTTAAAGTCTTTCTATAATATGATGCTGCATTAGAAAAGAGCAGCAATGGTTAGTGAGTGAAATATAATTTCTTAAGGCCTTTCTTAACTGTCTCCACCGTGTTTTACCTTAAATCCTCGGACGCGATCACAAAAGGGTTTCTATAAAAAGATGGATGGTGAACAGATTAGAAGGATTTTTTTATGACTTCAATCCCAGTATATATAATACCAGTTTTGGTGGACAACCGGCCTCACGAAAGAAAACCTGAAGAAATACCTCGAGGCAATCCCTGGTCACCGAAGTGTCCACGAGGTGCAGTTATCAGAAACTAAGTGAATGATCACCATCTTGAAGAGAGCCCTCGGATACAAATGCCAGCAATGTTTAGGTGCAACTATAGACCTCGATTCTGGGGCCCGTTGAGTTCTATTGAAAAGAAATCCAACAGAAAAAAACAAAAAGTGTCCATCAGTGTGTCAGAAGATTTGGACTAAATGGTGTGATGTGTTTGGATGTTCTTGGTGTTTAATCTGTCAGCAAGGTGTTGCAGTAGTCGAGGTGTGAGATGGTGTCTGTGTCAGGAGTCCTGCTGCATGCTGGGAAACTTTGTGATTCTCTGAATGTTGTAATGTCTTAATGTTGAAATAGTAAACTTTTGTAATATATGGATTTTGGGGGGACTTTTAGATATGGACTTTTGGGGGGGTGAAAACTAATTCATCCCCCCTCCCATTTTTTTCTTCTTTGCTTATTCATGCCCCCCCCCCCCCCCCCCCGCTCTGTTCACAGTTCTTCCTCATGGAATTTTTAAATTTTTAATTGTGGTGAAAATAGTGAAATTCATTAAAACACATTTTCTCCTTCAGTTTCTGATTTTAATTCTGATGATTTTGTTTGATTCATTTCAACTCTCTTCATGATTCTTCCTCACAAAATGTTTGAATTTTGTTGTAAACAGACTAGTTGTTTGAAAAATAATAAAATTCACCCAAAATGCTTCTTTTCCTCCAGCTTTTGATAAATTTTAACTCTGATGGTTTTGTTTGAGTCATCAAAGTTCTGTTCTTAAATGCAGAATTTTGAAATTTGAATTTGGGGGGGAAAATCAACTCTGAGTCATAAACTATGAAATTCACCCAAAATTAAGCATGTTCTTGAATTTTATGTTTTCTGATTGAGGAAAAAAAAACAAAAAACAAGACTTACAGATTGTCAAAAGAACCTCAATTTCCAGCAAATTCCCGTCCCCTAATAGTGTTCACACACTGCTGTCAGCATTTCAGGTACTTCAGGTTTCATTCCAAACTCTATTTACACAATAGCATAAACACTAAAATGACTTTTACAAAATTTACAGCCATTGGTAAAGAGTTTTATTTGTGGTATGTCATCGTTTCCCTGCATAGTGCAGGGAAATAGTTGGGAGAATAAACCCGGGTGAGTTCTGGTTATTAACTAGAACCACTTCATGATGTCTGCTGCTATACCTGTAAGGTCAGAGGTCAAACCATCAGCGGTGACAGAAGTCGATGGTGGAGGTGGAACGAGGAGTATCTTAAAGGTGAACAACATTTTTCCTGAATCAGCTGCATTTCTGATTCTGTCATGAAGACAATTTGGCAGCAGAAATGCTGGAAGATCAACAAGTATTGATCTGCTTTTAGAGAAACCAAAATTAACCATTGTCACAATAATCCCACAATGCTTTGCAAATTTATTCACTGATGTCATAACAGGATTTCTAATCAAAACAGCTGACCAGATAATTTGATGTGTTTCTTGTAAAAACAGACACGATAACTTGCTCTGTGTAAAAGCTTAGATTTATGTGGAAATTATCTCCAAAGACGCTCAAACTAATTATACATCATTCTGTTGGTTTCCAGAAACTATTCCCCCAAATCTGTCAGTGTTTGACGGTGGTGTTTAGACAGAACTAACTTCCTAACACCTGTGGTAGAACTAAACCAAACACCTAAAAATGAACGTGTTTTTTTTTCTCTCTCTCTCTCTCTCTCTCATGAAGTAACAGACTTATGTTTACGTACGTAAAAAGAAAAATATGTAAACTGGATAAAAATCTACAGAAGTGTTCGGAAAGTCCAACAGGTTTTATACACTTTCTGTTTCAACTTCAGGACACGGGGTCAAAAGTTAAAGCTGCTCCGAATTTGTCAAAAAGTGATGTAAATTATGATTAGTCAAATAATGAGGTATATGCTTCAATCTGATTGGAGTATTTTCAAGTGTTGACCCCTGTGTAACCCTTGGTTGACCTCTACCTGGCTCCAGCTGCCACCCTGGGACGGCTCCACGTGTTACTGAACCACAAGACAAAATGTCACATCAGCCAGAAATTAAATTAATGGTGATGATTTTGTGTCTCCAAATAACAAAATCACTCAGTTATGACAAATTTGCTGCTTTCTGTGTTTTGACAAACTCCAGATAAACTCAAGAAACCCTTTAAAACGGACAGTCAGCTATTTTTTCCATCTGTGTGGAAGCTGTAACATTATTATTTTAACTCGTCAATTTTCAGCTTTACAGCAAAATGTCAGACTGTCTTCACTGGTGTTTGCCCGTCTTGTTTTTCTTGATGTTACATTGTGCCAACATGAAGACAAACTCGATATCTTGTTGGCCGTAATATCAGCTGAATTCCTTTATTAATGTGACAATATAAATAATACAATATGAATGGATCACTGAGGTCGACATATGTGACCATTGGTTGCCTTTGCAACCAATCACACGGATTATCTTTGTTTTTGGACTCAGATGCTACATTCTGGTGAGAGAGAAAACTGACCCACCTTTCGTCAAAAAAGTGACAGCTGCCAATCAAAATCGGCCACGTCACTAAGCCCCGCCCCCTCTATGACGTCATAGCCAATCAGAATCGATGACGTGACTATGTCCCGCCCCTAAGCCCCTCCCCTAGTCCCGCCTCCAAGCCCCGCCCCTTATGACGTCACAGCCAATCATAATCGATGACGTCATTATGCCCCGCCCCTAAGCCCCGCCCCTGATCCCGCCTCCGAGCCCCCGCCCCTTATGACGTCACATCCAATCAGAGTCGATGACGTCAGTATGTCCCGCCCCTAAGCCCCGCCCCCGGCTCCTCCCCTAGTTCCGCCCCTGGCTCCTCCCCTAGCCCCACCCCCAAGCTCCTCCCCTAACCCCGGCCAAGCACCGCCTCCAAGCCATACCTCCCCTCCCACCCAGGGTCTAATATTTTAATGTCATTTTATTTCATGAATTAAAGAACGATTAAAAATACCTAGATCTTTTTAATGTATTAAAGAATTAACTAATTCTGAAATAATTAAACATAAATCACTGTCTATTATTTAATGACCCTTTAATATCTTTAATTCTTAAATTATTACGTTTCCTTTTCTGTTTTTTAATTCGTAAATTAAAGAAGGGGAACAAATACCCGTCTCTCTCGGCTGTAAGTCTTTGCAGCAAGACGGTCAAATACCCACGCATAGAGCCGCTCGCGGAAACATGACCCCACGGCTGTAAAACCTGTTGCAGACGCTGTGTCTGTGTGAGTGCGTGTGTGTGTGCGTGTGTGTGTGTGTGTGTGTGTGTGTGGCGGGACACCCGCTGAGCGGAGATGCTGCCCCGAGGTGATGAACCCGAAGAACAATAAACAATGCTCCTTATCACTCACGCCAGATGATGTTTTCTTTTAAGATATTAGCCGATCGATCATGGGGCGCGGGACACCCGCTGAGCGGAGATGCTGCCCCGAGCCCGAACAATAAACAATGCTCCTTATCACTTACGCCAAACGGTGTTTTTAGAGCAAAAGGTAAGGAATTACGCCCCGCGGACGAAGAAGGGTTTAAAAAATCCCCTTTCGACGATAGAGTGACATACAGCATTCACCATGGCGAGACGAACTCCGATCCTCCGCTACATCTGCGAGACCCCGGTTAACATCACCATGACAACAGAAGGCTCGCTTGCCCCAAAAAAAGCGAGAATGTACGTCAGCCGTCTGAGCCAGCCGATACCGGAGGAAGATCTGACGTACAGCCTGGAGGGGCACGAACGTTTAACTTACACGTTCGACCCGTATTATGCCCAAGTAAGTTTCTTCACTCTGGCCGAGGGTGAGACTGCCACTCGAGGAACCCCACGGGTGGCGCTTACTTCCGCCGATTGGGGTGTCTTCTCCGCGGCGGCGGGCTCGATGATTCGCGACACGGTCAACCCTGAACCTCCAGGAGATCGGACGCCGGAAAAGAAGAAAACACGCTTCCAACTCACCTGGCTCAGCGCCCAGGGGCCTCGCTATAGGGTGATATTCCAGCGTGGACCTCCTGACACTGTCTCTGAGGGTGAAATTAAGTTGGAGCGGGTTAGTGCCAGCGGCCACGTCAGAAGCGTCACAGCTGCGGCTGAGAGCTGGCATGAGATGTTCAACACCTGCAACGACAGGATTACGGGCCTCTTTACAAGGTGCCTGGCCTGGAGGGACGTTATCGAAGTCCGAAAAAACTTGGCCCCTCTTTTTACTTAAAAAAATAAATAAAAAAATAAAATAAAAATAAAATAAAATAAAAAAAAATAAAAAAATAAAAAAAACTCTGACGTAGCTCCTCCCCGCATGCACGGGGATTTCTATAAAAACCAGGGGACCACATCTCATTCAAGCATCGGACGACGAACCAGCATGAGCTCCTCAACCTCTCCCATTGCAGCGGCCGACGACATCGCTTGTGACTGCGCGCTCGACTGTGGAAGAGACCGGCCCTCCCTGAGCCAGGCTTCACGGACCCGCGGTGGGTACGAGAGCCCGTGGGGAGTTCAGCTCGAGGCGGTCTGGGGCGAGATCCATCCTTCTCACGCGCTTTCCAGCCCGGGAGGCGTGGGGTCTCTTCCCGCTGTCACGGAGGCCGCGAGTCCGCGGGAGGTACAAGACCTCGAGCCGGCTGAGAAATACGCCACATCTTTCGCATCTGACCGGCCTGACGGGTTCCTGTCAGAGGAATTCCTGAAAACGGTGAAAGTCGGCGTGGCACACTTACTTTTGGCTGTGATCAAAAGTTACAGACAAAAACTCTGTTACGGGTGTGAGATCGATCACCCCAGCCAGCGCCAGCACGAGTGCCTGGACCCGTTAAATGAATATTTCTTTACCGGACATTTTGAGAGATTAATGGTGAGACTCTGGAGACCGACCTTCATCCCGGCTGTGGTAAAGCTCCTAGCCCAGCGCTTCCTCAACCCATCGGCTGCGAGGGTTCAGGGGGTGGTAGAAAACATCCTCACTGAGCTGAAATACACTGATACTTTTGAAGCAAAGATCAACGAACTGTACACATGTTTCGGTGAAGACGCAGATCTCGACCTGGAGGGGATGGTAGCCGTCTATAACCCAGACGACTGAAGAAAAACCTGCTTTTTTTTTTTTTTTTTTTTTTTTTTTAAATATCATTATATTGTTTTACAGTCATGGGTAATTGTGTGATGATTCTCTTTCAAAGCTTGCGGGAAGTTTATATTATACGTGGACTCTCGTATAAGCTGGAGCGGGTAGTCATTCGCAGGCTGGAGATCCCAGACGCCCCGCCTTTATGCGCTATGGAGAGGGTTTTCGACGTTATCAGACGTCGCCCCGGGCCCGGAGTCTGGACAGATCATATCTACAGCGCGGCTCTCCATTCATCTGAAAAATCTCTGTACAACGTATTACTGAAAATCTCTGTTTTGACCACTGACGATTTTACACGGTGTAATACGATGCATCTGCTTACATTATACACTCTGTTTGTGGATGTGATAGCGTGCCGGGTGAAACAGATGGGGGTGTCCAGAGGGGAGATTGTTCCTACACTTTTACAGCTGAATACTGAAATAAACCGTAAATGCGGGGGAGATGTATTACTGAGAGTTTTCCAGTTTTGTACGTGAACGTATGCTTTTTTCCTTCACATATGCTGTGTTTAATAAACATGAACAATTGTTTTTTCTCTGTGTGTGACTTTAATGAATGTAATAAAGCACATATTCTAAACCTTATACGGCCTGTGTTCTTTCCTATAATATTGTTGAAAAAGGGTGAAATGTTTTTCATATTGCAAGACAGAGTCATACAAACGAGGTTTTGGTGGAAAAAAGGTGCTCGTATGAATTAATGAGGGGTTTTAACACGGTCTCATTAAAAGCTCGAGGCTGCTCTGTGAGCGCTCTCCGCGGTGCTGAATCAGAGTTCAATTTAACGTTTCCAAGAGCTCCTATTTAAAAGGTATACTTTTTTCCTTCACACATGTTGTGTTTAATAAACATGAACAATTGCTTTTTTCTCTGTGCGTGACTTTAATGAATGTAATAAAGCATATATTCTAAACCTTATACGGCCTGTGTTCTTTCCTATAATATTGTTGAAAAAGGGTGAAATGTTTTACAAATCAAATTTATATAGTGCCAAAACCACAACAAAACAGTTGCCTCAAGGCGCTTCATATTGCAAGACAGAGTCATACAAACGAGGTTTTGGTGGAAAAAAGGTGCTCGTATGAATTAATGAGGGGTTTTAACACGGTCTTATTAAAAGCTCGAGGCTGCTCTGTGAGCGCTCTCCGCGGTGCTGAATCAGAGTTCAATTTAAAACAAAAGACTAATATTTATGGTCGCTAAAACATATAAAAATGCAAAAGGACTATCCGGTTCATCATTCTGAAGAGATCCGTCTTAAAAGATGGGTGATGAGGGTTTAATGAAGGATGTATATTATAGTCCGGTAAATCCGGGGAGTTTTGGAGGGCCGGAGCGTTTACGCAGGGCTCTGCATGATCAACACAGCTCTAAAATTCGTATGAAGCATATCAGAGATTTCCTGTCGGGGGAAGATGCATACACATTACACAAACCTGCCAGGACGCATTTTCCAAGAAATAGAGTATTTGTCACAAACCCGCTTAACCAATTTCAGGCGGATTTATGCGACATGCAGGGGTTATCAGATTTTAACGACGGGTACAAGTACCTGCTGACCGTTATCGATATCTTCTCAAAAAAAGCGTATGCCAGACCTCTGAAGTCAAAGCAAGGGCGCGAAGTCTCACAGGCCTTTGCCTCACTCTTAAAGCAGAGCGGGGTGCCTCTGAAGATGCAGACTGATGCCGGGAAAGAGTTTTTTTAACAAACCGTTCAAGGATTTAATGAAAAAACACCGGATTCTACATTTTGCCACCGCAAGTGATCTGAAAGCCTCGGTTGTCGAGAGGTTTAATCGCACGCTAAAGACGAGAATGTGGAGATATTTTACTGCTAAAAACACGAGAAGATACATCGACGTCCTACCGTCTTTACTCACGGCTTATAACGAGAGTTATCATAAAAGCATTAAGATGAGGCCGAATGAGGTTAATGATCGAAATGTCGATCAAGTGTTTCAAAATTTGTATGGGGCATCCACCCTACGCAGGAGGCCTGTGAAGTGTAAATATAAGGTCGGAGATATAGTCAGGGTCTCCAAGCTCAGGGGAGTTTTTGATAAAAAATATGAACAAAGTTTTACGGATGAAATGTTCACGGTGTCAGAATGTATACAACGTACGCCGCCCGTTTATAAATTGAAAGATTATGACGGTGAGATCATTGAAGGCTCATTCTATGAACCGGAATTGCAGAAGGTTAAAATAGCAAAAGACAGACCGTATCAGGTTCAAGAAATTATTCGTGAACGTTTTACCAAGGGAAAGAAATTTGTATTTGTCAGATGGAAAAATTGGCCCGAGAAATTTAACTCCTGGGTTCCCGCGGACCAGCTGATGGCCGTATAAATATGAGAACTTCCATCTTCAACCGACATATGAGAAATGGATCGGGATCTGAAACACGGATTTTATATGACTCTGCCTTCAAACGCCAGCCTAAAAGTATTCCCGGACAACACAATTTCATGCTACCAGGTGGACTTGGCTCGACACCTGGATCTAGAGGGTGACTGGGATGTGGCGCTGACGGAAATTTGTTATCCGCACACCTGGTTAAATATCCCGGAAAAGCCTTCCTGTACGTTCCAGGTGATGAAAATTACGGGCAAGAACAAACTCGCCGTTCACTCGCGATATTTTGACACGGGATATTATGATAACTTTGAGGTTATTGCAGGGCTGATAAACCCTCGTTTGAAGACTATAGATCCGAATCTGACTTTAAAATATGACGATATCCAGAAAAAGTTTCTGTGGGAAGGAGACGGTACCAGCCAGGTATATTTTGAAGCCCCGACGGCGTACATGCTGGGGATGCACCCTAATCAATGGCTGAGATACGGACCCGGGGTCACGAGCTGTCCCCGCTACCCCGATATAAAAGCAGGGATGTATCACCTGTTCTGTTATACAGACGTTGTACAGCCTCAGGCGGTGGGTGACGCTTTTGCTCCTCTCCTCCGAGCGTTCGAAATTGGAGGTCGTTTCGGGGAAATAATTACAAAGAAATTCAACCCCGCTTATTACATCCCGGTCTCCAAAAGACATATTGAGACAATACGCATCGAAATCAAAAGCGATCAAGATCAAACGGTGGATTTCAGATACGGTAAAGTGGTTGTGACATTACATTTTAAACCGGCGGGATAAAAAAAAAATGGCTGGGGCAGCGCACAAAGCCGACATTTATAGATTTGTGCCTTACTATGAAAATCAAGTCGGGAATGGCCTTCACGGCTTCCACGGCGCTCCTGTTATGTACGGGCGCGGGCTCGGGAACATATTTTCGAAACTGTTCAAATTTGTGTCGCCGCTGATTAAACAAGGATACACGATCGCCAAACCTCACCTGAAAAACGCAGCCCGAAGCATCGCTTCCGACGTAGTGAGCCGCGTTGTTGAGAGGGCCGGACGGAGTCAGGAGCCCGAGCAGCAGCGGGGGTCCGGGATCATGGTGCTCTCAAGAAGGCCCCGGAAACGCCCCCCGGGGAAACGGGTCAAAACAGTTAAAAAGCGAAAGACCCCCGGAAAAAGCAGAACAGTTCGAAGGAAGCATAAGAAGAGGAGGTTGTCCGGGGATATTTTCTCTTAAACAATGTCTCTTTTGCGAAATAATTCCCCCGAATGCACCATGAGCGAATTGGATTTATTCGCCGTCCCCGGGACCCAGCTGTCCATCGAGCAAAGCCAATACGTTGAAGTCAGCCCGTTATCAGCCCTGACGGACATGGGCCCTATCGAGTTTTTTATCCCCGGAGACGGTGAGAGGTATTTAGACCTCAATAATACGCTGCTTTATCTGCGAATGAAAATTACAAACGCCGACGGGACTGACCTGGCTAATGACGCCCGCGTGGGCGTCATAAATTATCCTCTCAATACGATTTTCTCACAAGTCGACGTGACTCTGGGTGACCGGCTGATTTCCCAGTCCAGCGCTGAAGCTGCTCGCGGGCTTGCGGGTTTGATACGCACGCCACCGGGATGTTCCGCTCCTGTAAAATATTGAGGAACTTCACCCAGCCTGTAGGAGGGCTCGATTTCTTGAACGAGGATCCGAGATGTTTCATAAGATCTATGGCGTGAGACCCCCTCACGACTTTCCCCTTGTAAATAAATTCCCCCGACGGACTCCAGCGCGTATCACCCTTCGATAATTTCCTCATAATATATTCAGCGTTTCTACGCTCTCTGGAGGGGATATTCTTCAGGACCTCTGTGACAGTCTCATCCTCCTCCTCCTCCTCCTCCACCCCCTCCTCCTCAGGTTGCTTAGCGACGCGAGTCTCTTGCGGGGGTGAAACGCGTGATTCGAGTTCCCCCTGCTTGATCAGGGTTAAATAGCGCTGCAGCAGAGCCTCATACTTTTTAATTTTTTCATAAGGAGAGTGAGTACGTTCTTCCAGTATACCTCGCATTCGCGAGTCTAAATCATTTTCCGCCGTTTGTCTGATGTTATTTCCGCTCGGCGGAACGGAATGACCGAGTTGAAGCATCTGCTGTGGAGTGAGTAAAACATCTTTTGCGCCGCTTTGAACGCCATTATCCTCTGGGTACTATTAGACTCGTTATAACGGGCAGGGCCGCGGCGAGCAGAGGCAGGAGAAAGCCGCCCGTCTGAATCAGCGCTCCCCGCTTCTTTTTATAACTGGTTTTTCTGTCGGCCAGAAGACGTAAAACTCTTTTTCGTTTTTTCAAGGCCCGGAATTGAGAGTCGCTCAAGGCGATATTCCCCTTTAATATATTCAAAGCGATCTCGGATAAAGTTTTCAGAAGCTCCGCCCTGCAGGTCTTCAGGCTGTGGTGACGCTCCCTCGCCCCGGCTCTGATTAGCGCTTTAAGAGCGGGGGCGTTCCTTTTTAAAAGAGAGCTCATATCCGTTTATCTTTCTGTAAATAAACTGTGGGCCACTCGTGCGGGAGTAATCCCGATCTCAGTCTGAACTGATCTGGACACTCCTGCGTGCAATCCAGTAATAAATACCCGTAAGGTACGCTCGTAGCATCATCAAGTGCCTCCAAAAAAAATTGTTTTCTGCCGGGAAACATTTGCTGAGCCAGAATGTTCATCTGTAACTTGTCTCTGGGATTTTTAAACAGCACCATATAATTACAATTCAAACTGATGGTTCGACTGTATTTCCCTTTATGAAACACGTTCTGTGTGATCATGATGACGCTCATATTCCGGTGATGTCTGTACTGGGTGAAAATTCTTACAACTTCAGGATGATCCGTTGCTTGAAAGATGAGATCGTCCAAAATAACCAGATGGCTCTGACCTTCAGGGAAAAGGCTGTCATCCAGAAATGAGTCAGGGAGTCCTCTTACAAATTTAATATTTTTATTCTTCAGTTCAGAATACAGAGGTTGTTCAGACGTATACAGCCATACAATGTTGTCAGGCACATGTCTCATAGCGTGGCTACAATTTTCCAGCAATGTTTTCACAAACACAGTCTTTCCAGAACCACTCGGTCCAACGATGAGACAGGAGAATGGGAGCTGAAGTCTGGGGTCAATCTCCACCGTATTTCCAGAGTGAGACATGTTTCAAAATCCGAACGGTTCGGTTTCCCCGTCCTTTAAAAGACGCCGCTTGTCATACACCACCCTGAAGGATTTTTGAAATGACACGTTTGTCAAACTGAAACTGCTTTTATGACGTTTAATTCCCTGCTGCGGCGTTATGATAGATGCAGCGAGGGCGGGATCTTTTATATAACCCTCGACCAGATCTTTGACGCTGTCAAAGTTTATTTTCTGACAGCTTTCGTGGGTTTGAGTGATCCCCTTCACACGCATGACCGTTTTACCTCGTGCGGTTTTATATGCGTAACTTTTAGGTCCCGCCGCTGCAAACTCTGTGATGACGTCGCCGTTCAACTCGTCGGTGAGCTGCCCCAGATAATTACCGGTAGGCAGCGGGGTTTCACCCCGCCTACAAACGTAAATCAGGCTATCGGTATCATAATACAGAATCCTGTCAGGATTTGCCACAGCCTCCATAAAATCGTACAAGGTCAAACGCGCGTACGCCGTTGTAAACGCCGCGATGAAAATATTGACGGTTTTACCCGGTCGGCTGACGTGCCGCGGGCCGTACCTCCATTGAACCATAGCCGCCTGACTGCTGAGGAATGTTAGATATGTGACCTCGTACTCTTCAGAAAACAGATACCTGAACAGATCGTCAGCATTTTTAACGAGCGCGGTCTGCGTCAGATTTGCCCTCTGGGCGAATTTCCCCCAGAAGGAGTTGAGGCAGATCTTAGCCATCTGTCGTTTTGCCGGATTGTGACTGATTTTTTCTGGGTCTAAACGAATCTTCTGATTCAGCCAGTAGTCCGTGATGTATTTTTCTCTGCTCTCGGAGTCTTTATCAAATTCGGGAGGGAAACCAGAGGCTTCCTGCTTGTGTTTTAAGAAGGTGTTTATGTACCCCTCAAAGATTTTATCACTTTTTTCCTCAAATGCCAGACTTCAAAAATCTTAGCTACAGCATAGCCTGTATCCAGAGCTTTGTGGAATTCCGGGGTCGTCCAAGTCCCAGACAGAGCTCTCTGCTGCTGACTGTGTGTGCACGCTGCAGCTTGATTATTTTCATCAGCGCAGGTGCGACACAGAGTAAACACCAGTTTACCGTGAGGAGTTCTGTGTGGGAGGACGGGGAATTTTAGCCCCTGGGGCGGGTACACGATGGCTTTGATGAGCCCGAAATAAGTCCTGGGGTCTCTGAAATTTCTCTCTATAATTTCCGGATGCCCCGTGGGATATGTGAAATTTACGTTAACGTAAGGATACAGCGAGGTCACGTCGACGTAATAGACCGTCTCATCTTGCTCAGCCGTGTACCTCAGACGGGACGCGCAAGTCCGACCGCCGTATAAAGCGTTGCGAGGTTCGAGGGGCGGCGGTAACCCCCTGCGGGCGAGGAAACACCGAACGCTCTCATCCCTCAGCCTCATTTCAAGCCATTGATGCTCCCAAATTACGTTGAGGGTGACGCCCGGCATAGCCCGCAGAAAGGCTATTTTTTTCTGACACGCTGCGTGGAGCTCTCCAAATGAGGTGTTTGTGAGAGGGTTTATTTCATGCTGTGTAAAACACCTTGCACACCCGTGGTAAAAACATCCGAGAAACTCCCACACTTTTATCCGGCCGTCAATCTGAGCATACCCATCAACATAATAACCTCCTATTTTTTTCTCGCCCCTGTTTAGAGCATGATCGATGATAATGTTTTGCGTCTCAGCAACCCATTCTAACCATTGCACGGCCACGTCCGAATATTTTTTATGCCTCGTTCTATAATTGTCGGCGGAGGGGATCGCCAGCGTTTTTGGAGCAAGAAAGTTAGTTTGGAAGACTTTCATACACGCCGAGGCGATTGTAACGCAGGTAAAAGGATCCACGAGTGTTTCAGCGATGAATTCAGACATAAATTTGGAGCAGGCTGCAGCCAAGATTTTTGTGTCGTTATCACAATACATAACGGCCTCGGCTTTAAAATCGAAAATTGCGTTTTTTTTCCGCACGTACCATGCGTTAAATTCCTCTCTTTCTCCCTCTGACATATTTGCGACCCCGTAAGCCGCTGAGTCAGGGTACGGACCGACATAGTTCAGATTTTTTTCTGAACTGAACAGGTGCGGAAAGTAACCTTTGCGGATGATTTCGTCTTTCAGCCGGATCCCCAGGGCTTTAGGCATCTGAGATAAGCGCATTGTAAGGAAAGATAACGAATCTATATATTTCTGTTTAAAGGCGGCGTCTGTCATGAGTAATAGTTTACTCCCGGTCATAATCACAGCGGGGGTTACGCCCTGCTGGACTAAATACTTTAGAAGCAAATAGCCGTCAAATCCTTTTGAGTTGTGAGCGATGAACACGTATTCTTTGAATTTTCTCGTTCTAAAATGTTTAAAGAAGCGGGCTACGCAGTCTGTCCCCCATGCGCTCCAAAAATCACCCGTCTTTGTTACAGCGCTGACGTAAAACGGTACGTGTTCCCCGTTATTATCGACATACGTTTCAAAATCATAAAAAACATATTTCTCTGAATGCGTCTCTTCAGCTTTGAGCGGGGTCATATAGCAGAGGTGACCCTCGCCCGGCTCCTGGAGAGCCTCGCCGCATATATGACACCTCTTCTGCTTACACACGTGCGGAGCGCTGTTTTTAGAAAACGCTATGTAATACTCACGTTTACATCGAGAGCATTTTTTTCTGTTATCACACACATTAACGAACTTACCGGCGGAAGGACGATACTTCGGCTGTTTATGCAGGCTGTAACAGGTGGGAGAGCGACACTCCTTGTTACATTCGCTGCAGAATACAGGGTTATTTTTCTCATAACACTGCGTGGATTCACAAATTTTACAATATGACGGACAATTATGGGAGGCGTGGTTATTGTACCCCTCAAAGCAAAACTTACATACATATTTCACTCCCAAAAATCTCTTTAAATCGATGATTCCGTAAAAATGATTATTAAACAGAAAAACGAAAAGAGTTTTCTGCTGCGCCGGTATTCCTGTCTGGAATTTTGTCAGCTTTCTCTCCCCTTCGGCTCTGAAAAACACCACAATTTTACAACCCAGAGCGTTTTCAAATTTTCCCACCTGCTCTAAAGATACCGGCGTAGCTTCCGTTAATCCGACGCTATTTTGTAACGCCAGTCCGCGCTGCTCCGCCTCGTGCGTACTCAGATGAGGATTCAATAACTGAACGAGGTTTATCGCGAAACATAAACTGTTGTCAGGATTATACACGATATTAAGGCATTTGGATTTTTTCCTCAGAACCTCGTGATGGAGGAGGTCATCTATTCTGCGCTTCCCCGCGCCGTTCTGGTTGCGGATGACTTGAACCACTAATTCCAGAGACTCGTCGGCTAAAACATTGGAATTTGATTGTATCAATCGTTCTAACAGATTTTGGAAGCCCGTCACATCGCCAGCGTCGTTATATGAGCTGATCAAAGCGGCCTCGTTGTAGACTGAGTCCCCACGAATCTCCATTTGGATAAAGTCCCCGGCCCTGGCGTGTGTTAAAGCCTTTTCGACCGAGTTATGAAGAGCCCCAACGACGTTACGGTAAAATTCCGCGTAGTCGGGAATTTCGTCGGCGCGCTGGAAATTGAGAGGCAGCCTGATTTCGATATTGTTAAAAGCAGGTCTCCTGATGACGTTAGCAGCCCCACCACCCGTCATGGGAGAGTGTCGGCTGGACCCCGGTCGTGCATCATCCCCGTCTTCCATCAAAACAGAGATCGCCGCGTTTATCGGGGTTAAACGAGCTCTGTTTAAAATCTCTTCTCCGAGCGCATTGCGCGGGGAGGGACTTCTTAAAGGTGAAAAAGCGCGAGCGTCGTTAGGCGTTTGATTTAATTCATCCACCGCGGATTGGACGTGAGGATTAACTTCACACGCGAGGAGGTTTACGGCGTTATTTAACGGAGTCAGACGTACCTGGTTCAACGCCGCGGGACCGGACTCGTCTGGAGGTGAGGTGTGCGGGGGGTCAGGGGGCTCTTCAGTATCAGACTGGACCGTCGAATTTATAGCGTTAATCGCAGAAATGATGTAGGGGTTAATTTCTTCCGATTCTCGTTCAGCCGCTAAATTGTTAAGAGCCTCATTTAACGGTGTTAAACGAACACGGCTTAAAAGTCTCTCTCCGGACTCGATGTTATTTTGAGGCGGCGAATTTAACGCCTCGGGTAATGGACCATCTGCTCCAGGAGCGCTCCCCGCTGAGTCGATTATTGAAGCGTTTAAATCCAATACACGTCCGAAGTTATTTTCCCGATGTGAATTCTCTCCTTCCATCTTTTAAAATCTGTAGCAGGAAGAATCTACCTCAAGAAATTCAGTTAATATACCTCTTCAAAATGAATTCTCCCGTTCCATCGGAATAAGAGAAAAAATAAAAAAATAAAAACAGACTACACATTTTCAAGAAAGTTGCGTGATGAGGTTAATCCCAGCTCAGAATATCTTCGAGCCTTGCGTCTCTGTGGAAAATAGACGGTCTCCCTCCACCGCGTGCTGAAAAAAGAGAAAATCGTTAGTTATTAAATATTTAAAATAAATAAATACATAAACTCCGACTCCTTACCGTGTACATCCGCGGATCGTTTTACGGGTCTCTCCCACTGACCCGCTTCTCCATGGGCTGTGACAGAAAAAATCGGGTTATTCCAGAGTTTTAATCGTGATTTAATCTCGATCGCTGTACTTACATCTGCGTGGTGAAGTCGGGGCTTCCAGCCTTCGAACTTCTTCAGGGGGCTCTGACTTGATTTCTAGAATTAACATAAATAAATGAATACAAAGCATCACCCTCGCAAGCGGATATTCTGTACTATTTCAAATATATTACCGAGGACGGGTCCGAACGCGCTCTGGACCGTCTGCGTGGTTTTGTCTAAAAAAAAAAAAAAAAAAAAAACAGTTTCAGACGGCATGCATCATTTAAAAACACTCATTTCTATCAAAACAGATTACTTAAATCACTTACCCTGAAAGCTGATGCGGTTTTCGCACTCTGCTCGAAGACAAGAAAACTTAATTAAACAACATGGTTTTCCAGGATTTTTTCCGCAAATTTATTCTATTTTATACCCATAGCTGGGGGTCCAGGCATCTTCACTCTTCACCGGTCGTAGTGGAAATGCTCGCTGACTCGTTCCCAGGGACGTAAGTGATAAGGAGCATTGTTTATTGTTCGGGCTCGGGGCAGCATCTCCGCTCAGCGGGTGTCCCGCGCCCCATTATCGATCGGCTAATATCTTAAAAGAAAACATCATCTGGCGTGAGTGATAAGGAGCATTGTTTATTGTTCTTCGGGTTCATCACCTCGGGGCAGCATCTCCGCTCAGCGGGTGTCCCGCCACACACACACACACACACACACACACACACACACACACACACACACACACACACACACACACACACACACACACACACGCACACACACACGCACTCACACAGACACAGCGTCTGCAACAGGTTTTACAGCCGTGGGGTCATGTTTCCGCGAGCGGCTCTATGCGTGGGTATTTGACCGTCTTGCTGCAAAGACTTACAGCCGAGAGAGACGGGTATTTGTTCCCCTTCTTTAATTTACGAATTAAAAAACAGAAAAGGAAACGTAATAATTTAAGAATTAAAGATATTAAAGGGTCATTAAATAATAGACAGTAATTTATGTTTAATTATTTCAGAATTAGTTAATTCTTTAATACATTAAAAAGATCTAGGTATTTTTAATCGTTCTTTAATTCATGAAATAAAATGACATTAAAATATTAGACCCTGGGTGGGAGGGGAGGTATGGCTTGGAGGCGGTGCTTGGCCGGGGTTAGGGGAGGAGCTTGGGGGTGGGGCTAGGGGAGGAGCCAGGGGCGGAACTAGGGGAGGAGCCGGGGGCGGGGCTTAGGGGCGGGACATACTGACGTCATCGACTCTGATTGGATGTGACGTCATAAGGGGCGGGGGCTCGGAGGCGGGATCAGGGGCGGGGCTTAGGGGCGGGGCATAATGACGTCATCGATTATGATTGGCTGTGACGTCATAAGGGGCGGGGCTTGGAGGCGGGACTAGGGGAGGGGCTTAGGGGCGGGACATAGTCACGTCATCGATTCTGATTGGCTATGACGTCATAGAGGGGGCGGGGCTTAGTGACGTGGCCGATTTTGATTGGCAGCTGTCACTTTTTTGACGAAAGGTGGGTCAGTTTTCTCTCTCTGGTGAGTGAGGGTGAGAACATCAGTGCATGTGAGACAGTGAGTGCGGAGCAGAGTGTGAAGCAACATTTTAATAAAAGACATAAATCTGTGTCTCAGCCTTATTTCTGGCTCCACTTTCAGTACAGGTGCAGTACTGACAGTACGTCCTGTTCACAGCATGTCAGCGACAATTATACTGAATTTATGAGACAACACTGATGTCAATTTATGCATTAAGCATCATCACAGACAAAAGAAATCATCAAAACTTCTTAAAAAATGAGAATATATGAATTAACTGAATAAAAATCACACATACGTGTATTTAAAAAAGAAAACCTGATGTGAAGAAACTGCAGTGATGTTCAGAAGCAGAAATCACATTCAGCAGTTGAGAACTCTGAACGTTAACAGGCTGTTACTTTCCAAAGGTATTTATTTTAGATAATGAGCTGATGTAGGTGTTTTATGTTCAAGCACAAAATGTCACTGAGGAGGAGAAAAAAACAGGACTTCACACTAAAATAGAGAAAAACTTTATAAGCTGTGTTATCTTTATTCATTCATTTAAAGGTCAAATATGTTTTGTGGCTCCAGAAGAATTTTATTTGTGGAAGACGGGACCAAAATGTCTCTTTTGACATTAAAGGTTGCAGACCTCTGATCTAACCAGAAGGTTAAAACTGAATCCTTTTTAGCTGTTGGAGTGAGGTTTTCTGGCAACTACTGCACAGCGCCTCCTGCTGGCCTCCGTCATACAAAGAGAAGCAAAGATGTCAGCTGAGCAGGAGGACATGAAGACACAGAATGTGGAGAAGGAGACAAGCTGAAAATGTTACAGCTGTGGAGGAGAACACAACTTGGTGTGTCGTGGACAGTGGTGGACACAGTTCTGATAATCCGATAACAGATAATTATTAAAGATTTCGTTATCCGATTATCTTTTTAGATAACTTTAAAAATCATTATCTGACTAATTAATTATCTTCCGATAATGTAGTAAACAAAGCTGAACAGCAGTAAACATTTTTAAAATTTTAAATCAGTTGAGCACCTACCTGTTAAAAGTGACAACTGGCATTTATTGGTTATCTGTAACTTCTGATACATTTTTGGGTGGTTTGTCTTTATCAAAGATAACTTTTCAATTATCTGTTATCAAAGTTAATTTTTTGGTTATCTGTGCCCACCACTGGTCGTGGATGTGCAGTCAGTAAAAAAACAGCAGATGTCCAGCGTGTGGGACACTACATGAAGACAGCGTCCAAGCAGCAAGACTCATCTGAGACAGAGAACACAGACACAGGTGTTGGAAGATTAAAAATATTTCATGATGTCTGTCGGGGTGAGACCAAGGAGCAGCAAAGCTGTGCTGTTTATCCATTATTTATACAGGTCGTCTCACTGAGACACTAAGTCTCACTGTCAACAGAGACCTGTTTAAGTGAGACAAACAATACAACAAACAATAAGTAGTCACAGACAGAGACATAACATATACTGGATCAGGATGAAACAAAATGCTAAACACTTACTGGACACACTAGATTATGGATGTATTGATTATTTGTCTGCAGCAGAAACCCGCCTCAGAAAGTGAGAAATTGAACAGGTGCAGGACCTCCGAATGTGCAGTGAAGCTTTTAAAACATCACCGGTTTCTGCAATGAAAGTGGAAATGGGAGAATGAGGAGAGTTCAGCTCATGCTCACATATTGGGTCATCGCAGTATGAATCCTGGAAAGAGGATTTTACAGGACGGATGGGAACATCAATGAACTGATTATTAGAGTTTTGGGTGGATCAGAAATACAGTTGATACAGTGATTGTTATATCCATCTGTGAGTAGTCGTGATCCGTCGTTCTGGTTCTTTCCGGAGCTGCAGTTAGCTTAGCTTCTGGGTTGGTCGGCATACGCCCTATTGACGTATCCCATAATCCCTTGCGTGCCAGAGAGTCGCAGCAGTCAAACAACATAGAGAATCCACATGATGACAATTGTAAATGAATATTATACTACAAAAATGTAATTTCTTTATGCTTTTTGTCACGTTAATAAGAGACTGCATGCATGATACCCTGAAAACTTGCTAAAACAAATAATCTGTGTCTGCTATGTTTAATCTGCGTGGAATTTAATAAATGCAAAACGAATTTCAGACATATTATATATATTAGTCTGGAACAAAGAGGACAAACAGTGTTGTAAAGAACAATAATCAAGACGTTAAAGAGCAAAATTCACTTTCCCCCAGAACGATATGATCAGGAAGCGAGCGTAGCTCGCAGCAGCTCCCATTGAAAATAATGGAGAGACAGCCTGTGATTCTCGCATGTTTACATAAAACAAACGCAATAATAACATCTATAAACCCAGAGAATATATTCTTGAGAGTTTTAGGCACAATATAAAAATAGTTTTATGTTGTGATGTTAATGGTCTGTGTGCAGCGGTTAAAGTGCAGCGTGATCAGAGCGTCTCAATGAAGTTCTCAATGTTACTGAGATCTCGCAGCACAGCGACCTCTTCGAAGTTTTTCGGGATTTGAAATATCAATAGGGCGAATGTTGTGGGGAGCTTGTTGAAGTCTTCCTGGATTCTGAAGTGCAGCAATCATTTTTTTTTTTCTTGCTTTCTTTCTTTCTTTTTTCCCCAGTACTCACTTTGATGGATTTATATTTCCTTGATGAGCTAAACTAAATTTCAAAAATTTCTAGGGTTATTTTCTATTTTAGGGGCAGTTGCTTAAGAGCTTAAAAAAGCAGCCTGTCTGTTCCGCCATCTTGTTCATAAACTGTTTTACTATTTTTTACGCAGTTTTTCACAAAGTGGTGATCCTCGCCCCATCTTTGCTTGTGAACGGCTGAGGCTTTTGGGGATGCTCCTTCTATACCCAATCGTGACACTCACAATTCGTGTCCTCAGTTCCCAAACGTTTATTGAGTGTTGTTAGAAGGAAAGGTGATGTAACACAGTGGTAAACATACCACTGTCCCAGTATTTGAAATGTGTTGCAAGCATCCATTTGAAAATGAGCAAATATTTGCACAAAAACAATAAAGTTTATCAGTTTGAACATTAAATATCTTGTCTTTGTGGTGTATTCAACTGAATATAGGTTGACGAGGATTTGCAAATCATTGTATTCTGTTTTTACACATTGTCCCAACTTCATTGGAATTGGGGTTGTATTTACTACTTTTTTTTCATAAAATTGTTACTTTTATCACGTATATTTGCATGTTCATTTTCGTATATGTTTTTTGAATTGCTCCAGGAGCACAAAGGTCAACAGCAAACTGGAAGAAAAAGAAGAACAACAACAACTCTTTCCTTTTGTCGTCTGAGGCTAAAGCAAGTTAGCTGGAGATGCTGGAAATTCTTTGAACAGATCAAACTTCACTCTGTGATCCTTAAATATGTTTTTTGAAGACTTGCCCTCACTTGCCCTCTGTATCTACCGGTTACTCACCTTTTCATGTCGTTTTTGGTCATCAACCCTCTCTATTTCCTCCCCTAGATCTCGGCTCCTCAATTCTTTTGGCACTCCGCCTCATCCTCTGCTGCCGACGAACCTGGGAGCAGACCAAGAGGGTTTTAGTTCGCACCTCCCAGGCCTATAATTCTGCTGCTAACCGTAAGAGGCCCTCTGCTCCTGTCTATGTGCCCGGCCAGAAAGTGTGGCTTTCCACTCACCATCTTAAATTGAGAGGACTGCCTTGTAACCTGGCTCCCAGGTTTGTCAATCCATTTCCTGTGCCCAAAACTATAAAACCAGTTTCTGTTCATCTTCGTCTCCCCAGGTCACTCCGCATTCATCCCTCCTTTCACATGATTCAGATCAAACCTGCTAGGTCCAGTCCTTTGTGCCCTCCTGCCATTCCCCCTCCAACCACCCGGTACATGGATGGGGAACTGGTGTTCACAGTGCAGCTGCTCCTGGCCTCTCGCCGCTGTGGCCATGGGGTTCAATATTTGTGAATTGGGAGGGTTATGGGCCCGAGGAGCGGTTGTGGGTTCTCTCCCACTTTATTCTGGACCCTGCTCTGGTTTGTGAGTTTCACTTATCCTGATTTGCCTGGGTCGTCCGGGTTGGCCAGGGGTGGGTGGTACTGTCAGGGTTTCAGTTTTGTTAGTTTTGTTGTTGTTTTTGGCTTGGATCTGTCTGTCTCTGTTTCTCTTGTCTCTCTCTCTTGGTTCTTGGTGATGGGTGTTTCTCTCTCTCTCTGGCCACACCCTGCTTCTGGTGCTTTCCATGCGCACCTGTTCCTGATTCACTGATTACCACCTGGGGTTATATAAGCTCACTGGGTGCTTTTGTCCCTCGCCAGTTTGTTGTGCCTTGTGCCTTCATTCCAGCTCTGTACCTGCGTTTGTGTTCCTGCCTGCCTCATAGTGTGTACCTGACCTCCTGCCTATTGCCTTGACCACGTCATATTGCCTTATGATTTTTGTACTGCTGTTTTTGTTGGACTGTCTACTCGTGTACCGACCACTGCTATCCTCTTCAGTAAAGCCTTCTAAAAATCAGAGCTGTTTGTTTGAGCCATGGATTTGTGTCCTACCATTCCTGACCATCCCGCCTGTTAACTTCTTGTTCCACCTCCATCATCGATTTTTGTCACCGCTGATAGTTTGACCTCTGACCTTACAGGTATCACAGCAGACATCACGAACCAGTTCTAGTTAATAACCAGAGCTCACCCAGGTTTATTCTCCCAACTATTTCCCTGCACTACGCAGTTGAGGAAGATGATGACATACCCCAAATAAAATTCTTTACCAGTGGCTGTAAATTTTGTAAGAGTCATTTTGGCATTTACACTATTGTGTAAATAGACTTTTGAATGAAACCTGAACTACCAGTTTGTCATGATCCTGCCCTTGATGGGCCTCCTGTCATACGTTGTGTACTGATTTCTGCTTTCTTGTTCAGTACATCTGTATTTGTATTCTCATCATGCTCATGTTATCATTGGTTTCATTTTATATTAATCATTCATTTATTTGTGGTCTTTTGTCAGTGATTGTGTAGTTTTTGTTATGTGCCGACGTGGGTTGAGGAGCGGACCTGCGTCTGACTGAACCCAGCGCTAAATAACCATAAAGCGGTTCCAAAAAACAAAACAATTTTATTATCCCCCTCTTGTGCAAAACTCGGTGTACAACATAAAGTGCGTTTGTCTGGCGGAGTGAAGGACGGCGTGCTCTCCAGCACCCAAAGGGATCGAAGCCGGCGCTTCTGGACTCACATTCACCGCCAAACACCCCCCAGGTGGACACGACAAACTGACTCTGTGAAGGATAGAAGAGGTGAGGTAAGTCAACAGCTACAACTAATATCCTTCAAAGGCACACACTATCAGCAACACATTCAGGTCTGAATTTAAGCTTTATGTAAATGAGCAGCTTCTCACAACAGGTGGATGATCATCTGTCCGCACGCCACGGCCGTGAGAAGTGAGCTGCACAACTCTCATCAATATTTACATATACTGCGTAACAAAATACCAAATTTGTTATGTTTCGGACGCGGTCGGAGCACCGACACAGCATTTGAAAGGTAACAGAATTTAACCAACATAACAGTGGGTGACGTGCTAAACAACTAAAAAGTCCGCGGTCTGGTGAGGTGGAAACACGGCGCGCTCTCAGCAGCGCAAACGGTCCGGAGCCACAGCAGTTCGGACCCAGGGACCCCGCCGACACCCCCCTAGGTGGCCGCGACAAACCAAGTCTGTGAAGAAAGAAAACATGAGGTGAGTCCAACTCCACACAGAGAGACACAACTCAAAGGTGCACGCAATCAGCAAACACTTCCTGGCTTAAATCTATACATCAGCTTCTCACCCTGCAGGCACGGAACAACTCAGTTCAAATCTCCACTGCAGCAGAAGCTGATTAGACAATTAGCATAACATGACAGCTCGATACAACAAGGTGTGAGGGACACCAAATCCACTGTCATTACTTCATAAAAGTCACCAAAACCAAATTACCTCAGGAAGTGTGCTGAAGAGCGTGAGACCTCACCCAATCCTCCTTCACAGACTGTGGCGTCAAACCTGGAGCGGTCTCTGCGTCCGTGATGGTGAGATTGTTCTCCTGACGTCAATCTCACACGTCTGCTCACAAGGTCGAGTCTCTGGCCATCACACACTGTGCATTCAAGGTTTAAATGCAGCAATCTCTGATCAAGACAAAATACACCACAGCTGTGAGTCCTGATGACCTGCATGCGAAAACAAGCCTCAGGTGTTCAGGGTGAGGTCCTAATGCTCAGCCACTCAGTCCTGAATGCATACCACCTGGTGGGAGAAACAGAAAACAAAACCCAAGCCAGCCAAACACCCCAGCCCACAACAAAATTACTGTTAACACTTATTCAGACAATCAATCACCTCTGATGTGTGCTGACAGCATGTGTCCCTCACCCGTCCTCCTTCACAGGCACGATGTGTCAATCCCAGGCGCGGTCCTCAGCGTCTCACAAACGAACGTCACAAGGTCGAGTTCCCGGGAATTCTGCTTGAATCACTCATGGCTTAAATGCAGAACGCCATCTCATTATCTGCTTCAGCTGAAAGTCTTTAAGTTTGCACGTGAGCATCATCCACAGGTGCTGCAAATCATACTGATGAGGGTGAAGGACTCTTCTGCCAGCACCTTCTCCACAGACAAAAACCAGTTTGCATACCACCTGGAGAGCAAAGAAAAGAAAACAACACAAAAACATCCAGCCAAACCCCCCAACACACAACAGTTTTGTCTTAGTTGTTGTGTGGGCCGCTGAAGAGGAGGTACTGCTGGCCCACCACCACCAGAGGGCGCCCTGTCTGGAGTGTGGGCTCCAGGCACCAGAGGGCGCTGCCGCCTCACAGGAGCAGCCAGGGTGACAGCTGTCACCCATCACCTGAGACGAGACAGCTGATATCAATCAACAGGGAGGTATATCAGCAGGACGGCATCTCCACCTCATTGCCGAGATATCGCTCTACCAAGGAGGTAACGTATCCAGCCAAACAAATCATCTTTTGACCATTAAATACTTTTTGCCTTTACACAGAAAGAGAAAAGACAGCAGGAGACTGTATTTTGGATAAGTACTCACATTCCTGCACTCACCTGTATTTTCCTGACAAGAGGTGGAGGTGGTGTTTCCACCCTGTGTGTTGCTGGGTGCAGCCGCACCCACACCTGACTGTTTCTGTTCCTTGCCAGCAGTACCGGATCCGACGAGCGGAGGCAGTGGCCACCTGGGGTTCGGGACTTGGCGGCTCCAGTATCCCCGGGGTTCGGTGGCAGAGGAAATCGGGTGGTTCCGGTTCGACTCGGACAGACGTCTCCTATCGTCGAGCCTGCCCACACGACACCTTTGGAATTCGGTTACTGCTGTATTTGTAATCTGTTGTGTTTGTTGTGTGGATTCACAACAGTAAAACTTTGTGATTTGACTTTCTCCATTGTCCGTTCATTTGCGCCCCCTGTTGTGGGTCCGTGTTCCTACACTTTCCCAACAGGATATCTCGGCCAACGTCATGGATCCCGAGGGGCGTCAACCGGCTGTTGAACGGCCAATGGAAGAACAGGACGCGCAGGCGTCCGCAGGAGGGGTAATCGGTGAGTTGCAGCGGATCCTCACCGCTTTCACGGCTCGGTTAGATTTAATGACCGAGCAGAATGTCCTCCTGAACCGCAGGGTGGAGGCTCTCGCCGCGCAGGTGGAAGCGCGCCCTCCGGGCGCCGCTGCGGCTCTCCCTCCCGTAGACCCTGTGCGTAACACTGACGTTCCACTGGTCGTTCAACGACCCCTCCCACCTTCCCCGGAAGCATACATAAGCCCCCCAGAGCCGTACGGAGGCTGTGTGGAGACGTGCGCGGATTTCCTTATGCAGTGTTCGCTCGTCTTCGCACAGCGTCCAGTTATGTACGCGACTGATGCTAGCAAGGTAGCTTATGTAATAAACCTGCTTCGCGGCGAGGCACGCGCTTGGGCTACAGCGCTCTGGGAGCAACATTCACGGCTCCTTCAGACATATGATGGGTTTGTGAGGGAGTTCAGAACCGTGTTCGATCACCCCAATAGAGGAGAAACCGCTTCAACTGTGCTACTGTCGATGAGACAGGGGCGTCGGAGCGCAGCTGCCTATGCAGTCGACTTCCGCATCGCGGCTGCGAGGTCCGGCTGGAATAGCGCTGCCCTCCGCGCCGCCTTTGTAAACGGACTGTCATTGGTTCTTAAGGAGCACCTGGTGGCTAAAGACGAACCGCGGGATTTAGATGGGCTCATCGATCTTGTCATACGGTTAGACAACCGGTTAGAAGAACGTCGGCGGGAACGAGACGAAGGGCGTGGCCGGGCACGCGCCATCCCTCTCCCTTCCGGTTCCGACCGCGCTCGAAGAACAAACTCAACATTAGTAGCTGTTTTGTCATATTGTTTTCATTTATTGTTACCTTTTATTTTTTCACTCTTGGTCCCTTAGTCACTTCAGTCTTAGTTTGGTTCTGTTTATCTCATTTCTTGTATTATGCTTTAGTCACTGATTGCATTATTTGGTTGTCATGCTTTAGTCTGTTTTTTTTTTTCTGTCACGTATACTTTTATCTCTGGTTTTGTTTTCAGTTTATCACTTATTTTTGCTGTTCAGTCATTTTTGGCATTATCTGTTATTCTGTAGTCTGGGTATGTTTTCTGTTTAGTCTATAGGTTGTTTTGCCATTTTGTTTTTATACTTTAGTCATGGTCAGTTCTGTTCTAGTTTAGTCTTAGTCTTTTACGCTCTGGCTGGTCTGTTCACCTTAACATTTATTGGTTTTTGGTCATTTCTTTCAGCTGGCATGTTATGTTATTCACGGGTTTTTCTCCCTCTGTTTTCTTTTGTCTCTGTCTCATGGGTCAGGTCAGGTACAAACAGTCAACACTGCCCCAAAATGCTGTACAATAAAAGGAATTAAAATTATATCAAGTTAAATACAAGAACAAAATAAATCAACAAGACAGTAAAAGATGTGGCAGTGTTCAGCTCATCTTGTATTAAAAGCCAGTGCAAAAAGATATGTCTTTAAAAGAGTCTTAAAAGAGTCAATTGAAGGAGCCAGTCGGACATTCAATGGCAGAGAGTTCCAGAGCTTAGGCCCCGCAACAGCAAAGGCTCTGTCTCCCCTGGTCCTTAGCTTAGATCTGGGACAGACCAGTACAGTATACAGAGACTAGTGCCATGAGACTGGTCTCATGGCACTAGTCTCTGTATTTTGTTCTTTCTGTTTTTCTTTATCAGATTATCTTTTGTTTTTTACTGTTCAGTCTTTTAGCACTTCGCCACACCCACCTGAACTTTCCTGTTTCTTCTGTTTGCCACGCCCCCTTCCAGATTCTTCTGACACACCTGTTCTCACTTTCTTCATTTCCACCCTTGTTATTTAAGCTCTCTGTTTTCACTCGAGCCTCGCCAGTTCATTGATTTTCACAGTCCTCATACCAGCCATTTCATAGTTCTGCCTTGTCTTGCCCTGTACTGACCCTGTTCTGTTTTGTGACCTCACCTTGCTA
Source organism: Thalassophryne amazonica (assembly GCF_902500255.1). Lineage (NCBI taxonomy): Eukaryota > Metazoa > Chordata > Actinopteri > Batrachoidiformes > Batrachoididae > Thalassophryne > Thalassophryne amazonica. The sequence continues at coordinate 18,772,189 of NC_047120.1, forward strand.
CTGCTCACGTACTTTGTCTGCCTGTGAAAAGATCTGAGCTTGCCTTTTTGATGACGCCTTTGCCTGCTGACTACCTGTACTTCTGCATCATTGATTGTCTGTGTACCAAATCCCAGCTCATTTTGACCGATAAAGCCTTTCTATTTCAACACCACTGTCTGTGAGTTCTTGCATTTGGGTCCCACAACCTTCTGTGCCACGTCGCCACGTGTTCTTGACACAGCTGAAATGTTGACAGCAGTGTGTCAACTGTATCAGGGGACAGGAATTTGCTGGAAGTTGAGGTTCTCCTCCAAAGCTTTAATGATAATCTCTTAATTTTCTTGAAGACCATCTTGTTTTTTAGTATTAGAAAACATGAAATTCAGGAACATGCTCAATTTTGCAGTTTTCATGACCAAGAGTTGATACTTCCCCCCCCCAAATTCAAATGCAAAATTTCTGCATTCAAGAACAGAGCTTTGATGGATCAAACAAAACCATCAGAATTAAAATTTATCAGAAACTGGAAGAAAATAAGTATTTTAGGTGAATTTTACTATTTTCCAAACAACTAGTCTATGTTTACAACAAAATTCAAAATATTGAGGAAGAATTGTGAACAGAGTTTAAATGAATGAAACAAAACCATGAGAATTAAAATTAGAAACTGAAGAAGAAAATGTGTTGTGATGAATTTCACTATTTTCATCACAATTAAAATTTTCAGAATTCTGTGAGGAAGATTTGTGAACAGAGCTTAGCTTAAGTAAAAAACAAAAAGGGGGGAGCGGAATCCATGAATAACTGAAGAAGGAAAAAACATTTTGGGTGAATTGGAAATGATTGATCTGCTGTGGCAACCTCTAACGGGAACAGCCGAAAGAAGAAGAATTGTTCATTGTTATTTTATTGCATGTTTGTGTATGGGAGCGTTTGATCAAAAATTAAACATTTAAGGTCTACCATATGGCTAGAATCTAAATCATATTCACAGACTAAAAAGTTAAGTCCCCTCAGCTGTTCCCGTGTTTGCACACTGGGTCACCACAGCAAGTCTGAGGTCTTGGGCACCAAAATGGCTACAGTTGGCTTTGAGCCCAAATGAAGGAAATCAGTTATAACGACTGCAGTCAAATGTTTTTTGTTTTTTTTTTGTCTTCTACGAATTATCATGTGTTTGTTCAGAGTGCCCTTCTGTTTCTGTCGTTTACTCTGATCAGAAGAGCTAAATGGTTTTCCGCTTGCTTGCCTCTCCTTTTGTTGTTCTGAGTTGTTCATGTAACCAGATGTTTTTCCATATTTAGACCAATTAATTTGTTTCTCATCAGTGTCGCCTTAACGAACAATATTGGTATTTTATTTATTTATTTATTTATTTATTTTTGACAGCTAAAACTTGACTGAAGTTCTCTGGTCTGTTTCCAGTCAAAACTGTCATCAGTCTCAGTTCCAGAACTGTCTGAACTCCTGCCACTGGTATCTGGTTGTAAATGACTGTTTGGACCTGAGTTGCTGGCTGGTTGTGGTCCTCCATCGTCCTCTCCATCAGCTTCTGCTGTCAGTGTTCTGTGTACAGATGAGCTGCTGGCTACAGGCTCAGCCTCTGTGCTCTCATCATTTCGGCTTTGATGAAGCTGTGAAACTCTGGTTTTTCACTCTTCACAGGGACAGCAGTGAACAGTCAGGAACCCCACTATCTTGCTGAACTTGTTTAGCCTTATGTGCCTCCTCATGCCCTGCAATCCTTAGACACAGACTTGCTCTGTGTCTCAAGGGTTTAAAAGAAATCAGCAGGCTTCAGAGTGTTTTCTTGCTGTGCTCGTATCTTGTGGAACAAGCTGCCTATTGGCATTTGAAATGTGACTAAAGATTATTTTTAAAACATATTTAAATTACAATTTAGTCAAGGACAGTCTAAACTATACCTTTTTGGAATTGTTATGATCAGACAAATAATATGGTATACTTTTCAATGATTGGAACATTTTTACATTTTGAACCCTGTGTAATTCTTCATTGACTCCTGTAGGTCATTAGAGATCAGCTCAAGGATACTTCCACATCTGAAAATAAACATTAATTAATTTAGAATATGTGTGCCAAATTTCATGTTTTAGTCACAAAATGCACAATCATTTTGCCTTTCTGCTGCACTGTCGATATTTCAGGACACCAAATATAGTTTCTAAGATGGACCCTGGAGTATCAAACTTGTGTTGGAGGAACTGTGGCACAGCAGTGCCCAATCACACACACACACACATCTTCTGGTCATGCACTAAACTACAAAACATTTGGCATTAGGTGTACAGGGCTATAATTCAGAGTTTTGAAGAAACCATACAAAAGCATATTACAATGGCATTACTTGGTATCGTTACAGCAGGTATGCAGGGAAGGGCTAAATCATATCTTTTACGTTTCCTTTTTACAGCAGCTTTGAAATGCATTACAATTACGTGGACGTAATTACAGTCACCCACCTACAGCACTTGGGTCAACAATAGGGGAACGCTACCAAATGGAAAAGACAACATATTTATTAAGACTTCAGTTGACTATATATGGGTTACCGTAGTGTCATTTGAGGGTTAAAATGAAAAAGCATATGATGCAATGATTCTATTTCTGGGGACAATCCCATTATCACCTGTCACTCATTTGTCCCCATCAGAAACATGGCATGTTCTCTGAGTTTTTGGGCAAACCACCGCAACTATTTTCAGACATATCAAACATGTTTGATATTGACTGATAGGCTGTGACATTCCAGGACAGTGGTGGATTTAAGCCATGGTCGTAACAGTGCAACATGGTCTGTGTGTGCTATTTTTGGTCCCATTTCAACTCCTCATTATTCATATTAAATCTCACTAAAACTTACCGACACAACCTCTTCCATTTGCCTAGTCTTCCCTTCTCCACTAGGAATGGAAAAAACTGCACTTTTTGCAACTGCTTCAGTGATTGCAGTCAAAAATAAAATATTATATCTTGCCGTGTGAAGTGATGCTGTGTTTGTGTTGTGCAATGGCAAGCCATCCCTGGAAGTGGTCAAATCTTGCGATATCACACAGGGTTCAAGTCTCACAACGGTAACCTATTGTGATGCTGAAACCACAGGTAATTTGCTGTAAAATATTATGGGGTAAATGGGGACCTATATAGTCACTGGATGCCAGTATGGGTGAGCTCCGTACTGGACCAAAAACATGCAATGGTGGAGCAGACACCCTGCTCCAACCTTCACGTGGTGCCTCCCAGATTAAAAATAACTGGAGCAGGCGACTGTGGGTGCCTGACGCAATATAACCAGGCTGCTTTGGGCAGAGGGGGCCCGCCAGCCTTGGTCCACTACTCGCCTAGGAGAGGGAAACGCTGATGCTAAGCCTACGACATGAGGACCTCACTGTCTCCATCCTGGCAGATGACCCTCATGTTTAAAGGGTGGGGCCAGTTTGTGCGCACTGTACTCTACCTAAAAAAAAACAGCGCAGGCCAAAGGACATGTCCACAGCCTCCTGTAGCAATGGGAAAGGGGCAAAAACGGCAACTGGAAGATGTCACCGGAAGCCGCAGTCCTTATCCTGCATGCAGGCGGCTCAGGACTCTGGTCGCCTGGTGTTGACCCGGATGATGACAACACCACTTGGCAGCACCCTGAGTGACCAAGCAGCCTTCTCTAGGGACAGCACTGCTTGCTCCACACAGAGAGGGACCTAGAAAAGTTGGTCTAATCAAAGCGGGTGGTGGGCGCAGTCAGCTGGGGGCTGCGATCCAGCACGGGATGATTTCATTGTAATCCTTCACTGTCAAAGCACAGAGAAAAAAAAAATCAGCCAGAGAGTTGATTGATGACATGAGTTTTCTACTAACAAGAACCCCACTTTACGCTCCATCCGCAGCCTTATAGGGAGAAAGTATCAATAGTTATGATAAATCTTCAGAAATCGAATCTACATATCTGAATTGACCTAAGCACAAGTTTTCATGTCTTAAATGTAAATAATGGCAGAGAAGTCGGCCAGAGAATCGACAGTGATTACAAGCGCAGAGCATGCATTTTACAGTGACAGCTGCAGCACTTCAACCTTCCAAGATGGTGGGGCCACGATCCGCTCAGGGCAGGCCTTTTGTACAGCTCGACCCTGTCTAGTAAATCTGTGGGCCAGAAACTGGCCTCCATTCAATTTATCTACACATTTCAAAGATTTAAAGTAGTGGGTGAAATCACAGATGAAGGCAGAGAAAGAAGGCCTGCAGCTCCTCCATTTACAAGTATCGATATAATATTTACCCAGAATAACAAGGTTGACCAAGTCTGAATTATCCGTGTTTAAACTGTCCATAAAATAAATTATGTTGTTACATGTGAACGAAGGAATGCAGTCAATTTTCAAGGACAGCCAACTGTGGACATCAGACCCAAACAATTTAGTTTGAGGACAATGGAAGAATAAATGATCAATAGTTTCTATTGCTAAAGAACAGAATGAACAGAGTTCACCCTCAAAGTTAAATCTCTGGTGAAAAAAATAACAAGGTAAACTGCAGAGGCAATCTTAAAGTAGGTTTCTTTTACTGTAGGGGCTATAGGGCAGGAAAGGTAAAACAAAAAAGACTGTTTCAACAAGGTCGTCTCTATATTATTTTGACAGAGAAAGAGTTAAACCCACCTATGTGCTTCTGCTTAAAAAAACAAACATATTTCAGTTGTTGCATCTTCTGTCTAATAAACTGAAATCACCAACACTTAAGGATGGCAAAAAAGATGAACACACAAAGTAAAGCAGAATATTCTGAATCATACCAAGTAGAGAAACTGGGATTGCTTTAGCTAATTTTTCATATTCTGTTTTTGTGATAGTTACATTTTATGGTCAATTCATCAAAAAAACAAACAAAAAAAAACAATAAATTGTCCCCAGTATTCAGTAAGTCCAGTACAAAAGTTATACCTTTTTCATACCAGCTGGCTTTGAAGATGGATTTTCAGTTTGAAACAAAAGGATAAAAAAACTCTGTATCAACATTATTGCTGTTTTAATGTATCTTGCATTGGCTTGAGTGTGCGCTTATCTAAGGATTTGAATAGCTCTTTTTTTCTTTTTTTAAAACTCATTTTGTATGCTTGTTCCATTCTGTCACTGTGGTCTTTGTTTTCGGTGTGGCTGTTGTTTTGGCATTTTCCCTTGCTTGTCTTGTAAATTTCAATAAAGTTTGTAAAAAACAAAAGACATTGAACCACAACGAGCCTCGGGAGGATCCAAGGCGGAGTGAACAGTCACATTTTGCAGGCTCCGGTATTAAAGTTTTTCTTTCAGTCCTTGAGTGCAAACTAGTGTGCATTTTACAACTTTTAGCGGTTCATCTGGAAACCTTTGAAAACTGTGTGGATGGAATATGAAGTCAACAAGATTCAAACAAGTTTTTGTCAAGTTTAACCAAGCCAGCTGCAATGGATGACCACAACTATCGCCTGGACGCTCTCCCCAGTGTGAGTGACGGTGGAGACAATGAAGCTGAAAGCATTGAAATCGATGAACAGACATCTAAGGCTGATAAAATCAACCAGGCACACACTCCGATCAAATCTCCCCATCCTAAAAAGAATAAGAAAGGTAACAAAGATCCTCACTGTGAATGTATTGGCGAGACCATTTTGTTGGCGGCGAATTCACTCACGAAGAAAATGTATACACAGACTGAACTTTTGCTGAAGTTTGAGAAAAGGATTGAAGACAACATGGACTGCAGAAAAAGGTCAATGAGCTTCAGGAAGAAAACAAAGCTGAAGAAATCTGTGGCAGAACAAGCTTGATACAAAAGGAGGTGGAATCTGAGGATAAATGGCTAAGCAGAAAAAGGTGAGGAGGATATCAGAGAGGTGGTCATTGGCATTTTGACAAGAGTGGCACCTGTTTATGTAGAGCGGCTTCGTGACATGGTCGACTCTGTGCATCGCTTGGGCACAAAGGCAGATCCCACCACATCAAACAATGCTACGAGATCAGTAATTATCCAGTTCATGGCGAGGACGCTTTGGGACGACATCTGGAGGAGGTCCAAGAATACCAGGGTCTGTCAAGAAATGCATGTCCACTTTAAAGAACATTTCTCCAAAGAAGACAGGGAAGCTCGCAAAAAGCTGTGGCCGCTGGTGCGGGATGCCAGAGAGAGAGAGGGCAAAGAGCTTTTCTGAGGGAAGGATATGCGCTGATCAACAACAGAAGAGTTGACTCCAAATAGACAGAGCTCATCATCTGGAAAGTTTGTTGTTCTAATTCACCTATTCAATTTGAACGGTACGATGCACCTTATTTGACTGTAGTTAAGAACAAGAACTCCCATTCCTGCGCATCTTATGATTCAGTGTTCTATTTTAAAATAAAATAAAATAAAATAAAATTTACTTTTCAGGTATATTATCTTTTATTTCCTTAAATGCAAGGGGGCTTAAAAACAATGTGAAGCGGAAAGCTCTTTTTCTTTTTTGTAAGGAGCAAAAAGCTTGTTGTGTTTTTCTACAAGAAATGCATTTTGTTGAAGATGATGTTAATTTTTGGAATTACAGTGGGGTAATTCCATTTTGTCAGCCACGGAACGTCACACGCAGCTGGTGTTATGATACTGTTCAACAGATTTCCTGGTAAAATAATTAACCATGTTAGTGATACAAACGGGCATTGGTTGATAGTAATAGCAGAAATGAATGATGAAAACTTCATTTTAGTGTGTGTCTACAGTTATAATGAAAGGGGCAAAAATAGGACATTGATTTCTGACTTATGTAAACGTATTATATGCATTCTTATTCAACTGATAAAATCATAGTTGGGGGTGATTTTAATTTGGTGCCAGATCTCTTGTTAGACAGAAGTCCACCTAAGGCCCATTGTCATAAATATGATGACCTGATTATCCAGTTGATGAATAGTGCAAATTTGATTGATTATTGGAGAGTCAGAAATCCTGGCACTTCAGTTTTTCTGGTTTAGCGCCTCTGGGAATGGTCTAAATTAATAGATTATTGGCTTATTTCTACTTCCTTAGTAAATTATGCTTGTAGTTGTGATATCTCTGCTTCACATCAATCAATCAATCAATCAACTTTTTTTTTATATAGCGCCAAATCACAACAAACAGTTGCCCCAAGGCGCTTTATATTGTAAGGCAAGGCCATACAACAATCATGAAAAACCCCAACGGTCAAAACGACCCCCTGTGAGCAAGCACTTGGCAACAGTGGGAAGGAAAAACTCCCTCTTAACAGGAAGAAACCTCCAGCAGAACCAGGCTCAGGGAGGGGCAGTCTTCTGCTGAGACTGGTTGGGGCTGAGGGAAAGAACCAGGAAAAAGACATGCTGTGGAGGGGGGCAGAGATCGATCACTAATGATTAAATGCGGAGTGATGCATACAGAGCAAAAAGAGAAAGAAACAGTGCATCATGGGAACCCCCCCACAGTCTACGTCTAAAGCAGCATAACAAAGGGATAGTCCAGGGTCACCCGATCCAGCCCTAACTATAAGCCTTAGCGAAAAGGAAAGTTTTAAGCCTAATCTTAAAAGTAGAGAGGGTATCTGTCTCCCTGATCTGAATTGGGAGCTGGTTCCACAGGAGAGGAGCCTGAAAGCTGAAGGCTCTGCCTCCCATTCTACTCTTACAAACCCTAGGAACTACAAGTAAGCCTGCAGTCTGAGAGCGAAGCGCTCTATTAGGGTAATATGGTACTACGAGGTCCCTGAGATAAGATGGGACCTGATTATTCAAAACCTTATAAGTAAGAAGAAGAATTTTAAATTCTATTCTAGAATTAACAGGAAGCCAATGAAGAGAGGCCAACACGGGTGAGATATGCTCTCTCCTGCTAGTCCCCGTCAGTACTCTAGCTGCAGCATTTTGAATTAACTGAAGGCTTTTTAGGGAACTTTTAGGACAACCTGATAATAAAGAATTACAATAGTCCAGCCTAGAGGAAATAAATGCATGAATTAGTTTTTCAGCATCACTCTGAGACAAGACCTTTCTGATTTTAGAGATATTGCGTAAATGCAAAAAAGCAGTCCTACATATTTGTTTAATATGCGCTTTGAATGACATATCCTGATCAAAAATGACTCCAAGATTTCTCACAGTATTACTAGAGGTCAGGGAAATGCCATCCAGAGTAAAGATCTGGTTAGACACCATGCTTCTAAGATTTGTGGGGCCAAGTACAATAACTTCAGTTTTATCTGAGTTTAAAAGCAGGAAATTAGAGGTCATCCATGTCTTTATGTCTGTAAGACAATCCTGCAGTTTAGCTAATTGGTGTGTGTCCTCTGGCTTCATGGATAGATAAAGCTGGGTATCATCTGCGTAACAATGAAAATTTAAGCAATACCGTCTAATAATACTGCCTAAGGGAAGCATGTATAAAGTGAATAAAATTGGTCCTAGCACAGAACCTTGTGGAACTCCATAATTAACTTTAGTCTGTGAAGAAGATTCCCCATTTACATGAACAAACTGTAATCTATTAGACAAATATGATTCAAACCACCGCAGCGCAGTGCCTTTAATACCTATGACATGCTCTAATCTCTGTAATAAAATTTTATGGTCAACAGTATCAAAAGCAGCACTGAGGTCCAACAGAACAAGCACAGAGATAAGTCCACTGTCCGAAGCCATAAGAAGATCATTTGTAACCTTCACTAATGCTGTTTCTGTACTATGATGAATTCTAAAACCTGACTGAACCTCTTCAAATAGACCATTCCTCTGCAGGTGATCAGTTAGCTGTTTTACAACTACCCTCTCAAGAATCTTTGAGAGAAAAGGAAGGTTGGAGATTGGCCTATAATTAGCTAAAATAGCTGGGTCAAGAGATGGCTTTTTAAGTAATGGTTTAATTACTGCCACCTTAAAAGCCTGTGGTACATAGCCAACTAACAAAGATAAGTTGATCATATTTAAGATTGAAGCATTAAATAATGGTAGGACTTCCTTGAGCAGCCTGGCAGGAATGGGGTCTAACAAACATGTTGATGGTTTGGATGAAGTAACTAATGAAAATAACTCAGACAGAACAATCGAAGAGAAACAGTCTAACCAAATACCGGCATCACTGAAAGCAGCCAAAGATAACGATACATCTTTGGGATGGTTATGAGTAATTTTTTCTCTAATAGTCAAAATTTTGTTAGCAAAGAAAGTCATGAAGTCATTACTAGTTAAAGTTAATGGAATACTCAGCTCAATAGAGCTCTGACTCTTTGTCAGCCTGGCTACAGTGCTGAAAAGAAACCTGGGGTTGTTCTTATTTTCTTCAATTAGTGATGAGTAGAAAGATGTCCTAGCTTTACGGAGGGCTTTTTTATAGAGCAACAAACTCTTTTTCCAGGCTAAGTGAAGATCTTCTAAATTAGTGAGACGCCATTTCCTCTCCAACTTACGGGTTATCTGCTTTAAGCTACGAGTTTGTGAGTTATACCACGGAGTCAGACACTTCTGATTTAAAGCTCTCTTTTTCAGAGGAGCTACAGCATCCAAAGTTGTCTTCAATGAGGATGTAAAACTATTGACGAGATACTCTAACTCCCTTACAGAGTTTAGGTAGCTACTCTGCTCTGTGTTGGTATATGACAATAGAGAACATAAAGAAGGAATCATATCCTTAAACCTAGTTACAGCGCTTTCTGAAAGACTTCTAGTGTAATGAAACTTATTCCCCACTGCAGGGTAGTCCATCAGGGTAAATGTAAATGTTATTAAAAAATGATCAGACAGAAGGGAGTTTTCAGGGAATACTGTTAAGTCTTCTATTTCCATACCATAAGTCAAAACAAGATCTAAGATATGATTAAAGTGGTGGGTGGACTCATTTACTTTTTGAGCAAAGCCAATAGAGTCTAATAATAGATTAAATGCAGTGTTGAGGCTGTCATTCTCAGCATCTGTGTGGATGTTAAAATCGCCCACTATAAGTATCTTATCTGAGCTAAGCACTAAGTCAGACAGAAGGTCTGAAAATTCACAGAGAAACTCACAGTAACGACCAGGTGGACGATAGATAATAACAAATAAAACTGGTTTTTGGGACTTCCAATTTGGATGGAAAAGACTAAGAGACAAGCTTTCAAATGAATTAAAGCTCTGTCTAGGTTTTTGATTAATTAATAAGCTGGAATGGAAGATTGCTGCTAATCCTCCGCCCCGGCCCGTACTACGAGCATTCTGACAGTTAGTGTGACTCGGGGGTGTTGACTCATTTAAACTAACATATTCATCCTGCTGTAACCAGGTTTCTGTTAGGCAGAATAAATCAATACGTTGATCAATTATTATATCATTTACCAACAGGGACTTAGAAGAGAGAGACCTAATGTTTAATAGACCACATTTAACTGTTTTAGTCTGTGGTGCAGTTGAAGGTGCTATATTATTTTTTCTTTTTGAATTTTTTTGCTTAAATAGATTTTTGCTGGTTATTGGTGGTCTGGAAGCAGGCACCGTCTCTACGGGGATGGGGTAATGAGGGGATGGCAGGGGGAGAGAAGCTGCAGAGAGGTGTATAAGACCACAGCTCTGCCTCCTGGTCCCAACGCTAGACAGTCACAGTTTGGAGGATCCAAGAAAATTGGCCAGATTTCTAGAAATGAGAGCTGCTCCATCTAAAGTGGGATGGATGCCGTCTCTCCTAACAAGACCAGGTTTTCCCCAGAAGCTTTGCCAATTATCAATGAAGCCCACCTCATTTTTTGGACACCACTCAGACAGCCAGCAATTCAAGGAGAACATGCGGCTAAACATGTCACTCCCGGTCTGATTGGGGAGGGGCCCAGAGAAAACAACAGAGTCCGACATTGTTTTTGCAAAGTTACACACCGATTTAATGTTACACACTTCACATTTAACCGATCATTCTGCTATTTCTATATCTTTTTTGTTTTCAAGTTCAGATCCTGATCCCACTCATATTTGGAAATTCAATAACACTCTTGGAGAATTCTGGTTTCTGAAAAGTTGTCAGACAACTGGTAGCATAGATCAGTGCCTTGGAAATGTTTTCTGTAAGTAAACGGGAGTGGTTTAAATTTAAAATAAAAGAACTGGCAATTCGTACATGTAAAAAAACTGTCTCAACTTAAAAAACAAAAACAACTTAATATTGTTACTAACATAAATAATCTTTGTGGAAAGACTGATTTGTCACCTGAGGAACTTGTTGAATTGAATAAACTGCAGACTGAACTAGATCATTTATATCTAGATAAAGCTAAGGGTGCCTTTGTGTGTTCACTTGCTCGCTGGTTTGAAGAAGGGGGAAAAAATACTTCATATTTTTTTTACCTTGAAAAACATAGGCAATTAAAGAAAAAGATTACTAAATTGAATATAAACGGATCTATCTCTGAAAACGGAAACCAAATTGATAGTGAAATACAAAATTTTTATTGCAACTTGTACAAATCTAATTACTCAAATCTGAATTGCTCTATTTTTCTAAACACAGAGTCTAATAAAGTAATCCAAAACCCAATAAAGATATACACCTTTTAGATAATTGGAGACCTATTATTCTGCTATGCACAGATTATAAAATCTTAGCTCATGTCTTTGCTGACCGGCTTAATAGAGGACTAAAAGATATAATTGATGAATGTCAATCAGCCTTTGTTAAAGGGAGGAACATACATAATTATATTAGATTAGCGTTTGACTTGTTAGATTATTCTGATTTTATTGACAATGACAGCTTGATGTTGTTCCTTGATTTTTACAAGGCATTCAACATGATTGAACATGCCTTTCTGTTAAATGCTCTAAAGTTTTTGGGCTTTGAGGGTAATTTTTGTGCATTAATTAAGATGTTTTACAGTGATATCTACAGCTCAGTTTCCTTAAATCCGGGGCTTACTTCAAGATTTAAGATCCGGCGAGGTATTCGTCAGGGCTGCCCCATTTCTCCCAAATTGTTCATTTTGACTAATTGTTAGCCCTTCGAATTATTAATAGTCCTGAATTGCAGGGAATTAATATTTTTGACAAAGAATACAAGATAAGTCAGTTTGTTGATGATACAGTATTGTTTTTTAAAAAAATAAGATAATGGTTTGGAGAGCCCTTAATATAATTTCATTATTCTCCAAGGCCTCAGGTTTAGGACTTAACAATAGAAAATGTGAGATTCTTCCCATTCATAATTGTATACATTAAAACATTTCATCAATCAGGGTGGAAAATGAAATGAAATATTTATGAATATTAGTATTTAAAAATATAATTAGAAGAGAAGAAGTTAACATATCAGATCATTTAGTAGATATGAAAAAAGTCTTAGCCACTGATTGACAAGAGACTTGACTATTTTTGGAAGAAACTTGTTGACCAAAGCAGATGGCATTTCCAAGGTTGTCTATGTTTATATCACAACAAAATATAAAGAAAGCTAATTCAATTATTTTTTTGTTTTTGTGGAAAAACAAGACTCATTATATTAAAAGGTCTCAGTTAGTTAAAAGATTCCAGGAAGGTGGCATTAATGCACTGGATTTTGAAGCCATGATTGGTACATTTAGGACCAAATGGCTAAAAACCTTTATCAACCAACAAGATTTAATGTGGTTTAATATTCCTTATTCAATTTTTAAACAGCTGGGTGGAATAGAATTTCTATTAAATGCGACTTTGAAATTAGTAAGATTCCTGTTAAACTATCAAACTTTCACAAACAAATTCTTCACTTCTGGAAAATGATGTTTCAACAAAATTTCTCTCCTCATGGGTTCATCTTATGGAATAACAGGGTGATCACAGCTGGCAGGAAGTCAATATTTATAAAAGATTGGTATGAGAAAGGTAATATTTTTGTAAAGGATCTTCTAGATAGTCATGGAAATCTTTTGAATTTCTCATCCTTTGCTGAAAAACACCATTCTAGTCGTTACAATGATTTTAAGAAAGTGTGTAAAGCAATTCCTTTAGCATTGATTCAATTAATTAAAAATATCATTGTATATTCGCAGGCAATTGATGTAGCAATAAGATTATTGATGATGGGATGAGACAAAGGATATATCATGAATACAACAGATATTCTTTTATAATACTAATTCTAAAACTATAATGACATTTGCATATTACAAATTTGTCAAATGGCCTATATCTCCCAAAGTAAAGGAGACTCATTCAAAATAATAACATATATCCTGTATCTGTGTTTCTTAAAAGGAGATTTAAGTTTTATGTTGACCTGTGTGTCTTTTGTAAATCTTATGATGAATCCTTGAAGCATTTGTTTTTTTCATGTCAACATACACAGCGTTTCTGGACGGACATTAGAAACTGGATTAATCTCAAAGTCAATATTCCTTCTTTTGATATTGATGCCATTTTATTTTATGTGGAAAACTTGGACTCTGCCTTTTCTGATGCCATAAATGTAATTATAGTGTTATCAAAATATCACATTCATTGTAGTAAGTGTAGAGGCATTAAGCCCTCTTTCCCCTGTTTCATGAGTGAATTTAAATTATACTATTCTTCATTAAGTAGATTGAAAACTGGAAATCTACTAGAGTAATCTCACATCAGTTCTCAAAAAATTTAAGTCTTACATTGTATGAATTTGTTCCTCTGTTCTGTATTTATTTGATTTATTATTTTGCGCCCCCTTATCTTATAATTTGTAGTTATGACATCCTCAATGAGAATTTGTATTTCTGTTCATTGTTCTCTGTTCTCTATTAATAATAAAAAAACAAGGGGGGGGGGGTGGAAGGTTCCGCCCTTTTCGCCTCTGATTGGCTTTAAAAAAAAACAAAAAAAAAACGGGCCACCATTTTGGCGTGAGATTTCAACTCCGAAACGACCAATAGGAGAGCAGCGTTCGCGTCACATCAACATGAGGCTGACGTAAGCGTCTCGGCCGCCAATCAATCACAGGCTAGGAGAGAGCCGATTGTCAGCTAGCAGGTACGCAGCAGCAAAGTACGTCACGTCCGGCCAGAGCTGTGACGCTTGGGACGTTCATTTTTTTTTTTTTTTATTGCCGTTCTGCTTTAATTTCGGGTGTCAGTGAAAAAACACTTATTAACAGGTGAGCTAAAACCTATTTATGAATAGAATTTTAAGCGACAAAAATAAATATGCAATAAAAATGAGCACCGTACCAAAGAAGGAGGCGGGACGTGCTCAGTGCAAAACGCTCTCAGCTAATGAAGCCAATGAAATGAAGGAACTCGCTGCTGATGCCCGCCTTCTTTTCCGCGTGCGCGGAGGAGGAGGGGACTGTTCTTTGTCTTCTGTTGTTGGTTGCTGGTTATCAGGTAAATAACGTTTTTTTTTTGCTTATGGGTGACGTTATTATACAAATAAGGAATGTTTGTGAGTTCAATGGTACGAATATTTCATGAGGTGAAAGCTGGAACAAACCATTTGCCGAGTTGAATGCTTTGTTCTTGGAAGTTAATAGATCTAGATTGAATGTGAGAAAAAATTTCTTTAGTAACCGAGCAGTAAAGATTTGGAATAGTTTGCCACCTGAAGTGGTCTTATCCTCGAGTACAGATATTTTTAAACCAAATTATGATCGGTATTACAGTATAATGAATGCCACCAGATTTTAAAATTTTAGTAGCTGTTTTTATTATGTTATGATTTGTTATGATGTGTCGTTATATACAATCATGTATACAAATATTTTACGCAATAAAATGAATTATGAATTGTGTTCCAGCTTTCACCAAATTAAATATTCGTTCCATTGAAAGAATGTAAAAACATTCATTATTTGTTTTATATAATGGCTAAAATAGATCCTTGTCATTTGATATTTTATTAATTTACAACAGAAGCAACAGTATAAGCAACAGAAAAGGGACCAGTCAGTTACCAACATCCATTTGGAATCTCTGTTTTAAAAACTCGTTAGTTGGATAAATTTTGTTAGTAATTTTCAGTTGGAGTTCTTTCATCTTTTATGAGACTGGAAATGTTAAATATTTACATCTAATCCTTTGTATTTCCTCCTTTCCAAAATCTTTAAGAATATAATCTCTTTTAGGCAGTTTTTTGAGACAGTTGTTAAGTAACTGTAATGACTTTGGTATTAATAATATAATTTTACTAAGCAAACATTACATACACAAATGTTGTTTTTTTGAAGACAAAACCAAACATTACTCACTGGATAAACTAGTTTAAACTTAATAATAAATCTCTATTATTGATTTAATCAATAATGTTTTAAAAGTAGTTGCTTTTATAGACAAATCTGATTTGGAAATGTTTGGTTGCCCTATATTTTCTTTTCTTTTATTATTTGTAAATAATATTCAATAAGCCCCTTATGTTCCTGTATTTGTATTTTCATGTATGCAGCATTTCAGGATTTTGTACAGGACCTGTTTTGTTTGGACTTGATAAATAAATAATTTTTTTGTTTGTTTAAGGAGATGCTGTTGTCTCCTTCAGGGAGGTGGTGGCGTCATGGTTTGCATGTGATTTAAGAGGTTTTAATTTGTCATCTGATGGTTAATAATTACATTATTCCATTTGATCGGTTTGGGTGTCCAGACTCAGTCTGCAGATGCGCCGGTGTCACAATGTGATTTTTAGGACTTTCTGTAATTTGTTATGAAATAATCCTGAATTTAGGCAGCACGGTGGCTTAGTGGTTACCACTGTTGCCTCACAGCGAGAAGGTCGTGGGTTCAATTCCTGTGGCCTTTCTGTGTGGAGTTTGCATGTTCTCCCCATGTTTGTGTGGGTTTCCTTCGGGTGCTCCGGTTTCCTCCCACATCCAAACACATCCGGGTTAGGTGGATTGGAATCTTTAAATTGTCCGTAGGTGTGTGTGTGGGTGTGTATGTGTTTGTTTGTCTGTTTGTGGCCCTGCGACAGACTGGCATCCTGTCCTGTGTGTATCCCGCCTCTCGCTCTATGTCTGCTGGGATAGGCTCCAGCCCGGTCATGACTAAGCAGTAGAAGATGAATGAATGATTGAATGAATAATCCTGAAGCTTCAGAGATCTGTCACTGATATAGATGATGACTGGAGTGAAGTTTTAAGCAGAAACGAGGTGATAATCGTTTAACGCTGTTGTCTCCGACTGACTTCCGCATCAGAGAGGAGGGCTGTCAATCAAACCTCGCTCTCCAGAGATGGCCAATCACAGCAGAGCCAGTGCCAACCTGGTTCCCTCCCACATAATGCCATAATCCTGCCCCCATAGTGCCATAAATTTCAAGCAAGCGAGCAGGAATTCTCTGCGCACGAGCAGAAATCAAGTTTAAGCAGGCGGGGGGAGCGCTGGTCCTGCAAATCTCATCTTAGTTTGATTTAAACAAACATCTTAAGGACATCAACTCTCGCTCTCTCTTTCTCATCAGCTGGTTGCAGGAGGTACGGAAGGATCTTTGGGATCAGGATTAGTGTCTCCTGTTTTAGGAAGTCTGTCCCAGCATAGGGACATTTCCGTGTTGTCTCACACTTGTGATTGGTCAGCTTGGGCAGCAGAGCAGCAGCAGATGATTAAATCTGCCTGTTTTTAGTGTTTCCTCCACTTGGTCATTGACTCTCTCTTTCTTTTGTATGTTTTAAAGTCTTTCTACAAACATGTCTGAAGTCCAGCAGCTGAGGGACATGTTGAAACTACAGCTAACAACTGCTGATGAAGGAATGATCGCAGACCATGAAGAAGAAATGTGTCATTTAAAAGAACAGAACAAAAGAGGTAAAGGGCTGGATGCTGTTGTTAATTCTCCAAATCTCTTCTCCAGAACAGGTTTGTTCATTCAGCTTTGTTTGTGTTACTGATACTTTATAACACATTGCTAAAATGGTGAAATATTTTCCTCCTTTTCCTTGGTAACTTGGTAGCATTAATAGCCGGCTTTGCTACCTGGTGTGCCGTGTCAGTCTGAATGGTGTAAATGTGTCGGTTTGCAAAAGAGAGAGCGAGAGAAAGAGAGGCCATGATGGAAGTTTAGTCACAGAAACACTCACTTATCTTCAGTTGCTTTTCTGGGATTGGGTCGCAGGGGCAACGGCTCCAGCAGGGGGCCCCAAACTTCCCATTTCCCGGGCCACATTGACCACCTCTGGTTCCCGAGGCGTTCCCAGGCCAGTGTATAATATAATCTCTCCACCTAATCCTGGTTCTTCCCTGGTGTCTCCTCCCAGATGGACCTGCCTGGAACACTTCCCTAGGGAGGCGCCCAGGGGGCATCCTTACCAGATGCTTGAACCACCTCAGCTCGCTCCTTTCAACACGAAGGAGCAGTGGCTCCCCACGAATGACCGAGCTTCTCACCTTATCTCTCAGGGAGACACCAGCCATCCTCCTGAGGAAACACATATAGAGAGATTTCCCCTCTACATGTATCTTTAATTTATAGTTATTTTAAAAATAATACACCACATACTTACAGTTGTACCCATGATCTAGTTCTTTCGGACATGACCCAACCCTCGTGACCATAGGTGAGAGTAGGAATGAAGACTGACCAGTAGATTGAGAGCTCTCCTTTTGGCTCATCTCCCTTTTCATTAAAATAGTACGGTGCAGTGAATGCATCACTGCTCCTGCTGCGCCAATTCTCCAGCCAGTCTCACTTGATTGTCCCCTCACTCGTGAACAAGACTCAGAGGTACTTGAACTCTTTCACTTGGGACAAGACCGCATTCCCTACCTGGAGTAGGCAGAGTTGACGGTCACAGGCCGATGAAGCCAACAGGACCACATCATCTCCAAAAGCAGCAATGAGACCCTCAGCCCACCAAACTGGAATCCCTCCTCTCCATGACTACGCCTCGACATCATGTCCATGAATATCACAAACAGGATTTGTGACAAGGCGCAGCGCTGGCAGAGGCCAACCCCCACCGGAAACAAGTCTGATTTACTGCGAAGCACCCAAACACAGCTCTTGCTTTGTGAGTACAGAGATTGGATGGCCCTGAGAAAGGGAACCCCTCATTTTATACTCCCGCAGCACCTCCTACAGTATCTCCCGGGGTGCCCAATCATATGCCTTCTCCAAGTCCACAAAACGCATGTAGACTGGATGGGCATACTCCCAGGCCCCCTGCAGGATCCTTGTGAGAGTGAACTGCTGCTTGGTTGTTCACTACCGAGATGGAACCCGCATTGTTCCTCCTCAATCAGAAGTTTGACTATAGGCCGAACCCTCCTTTCCAGCACCCTGGAGTAGACTTTACCAGGGAGGCTGAGTAGTGTGATGCCACTGTAATTGGCACACACTCTCCGGTTCCCTTTTTTAAATATGGGGACCACCATCCCAGTTTCCTACTCCTTAGGCACTGCCCCAGACCTCAATGCAATGTTTAAGAGATGTCTCATCCAAGTCCCTCCACATCCAGAACCTTCAGCATTTCTGGACAGATCTCATCAACCCCTGGGGCTTTGCCACTGCAGAGTTATTTGACGACCTCAGTGACTTCCACCAGGGAAATTGATGATAAGCCCCCATCAGCTTCCAGCTCTCCCCCTACTATAGACGGCACTCCACTCTGATGTAGGAGTTCCTCAAAGTGTTCCTTCCAGCACTGAATTACATCCTCCGTTTAGTCCTATCCTTACTGTAGACAGCTTGATCTTGTTAGCATGAGTGGTGCTAGCAACCATCTTCTGGTCAGGCCGGGAAGCATCACCAGTTTAGAAGTGATGCACGTAACTATAGTTACAACCCCAATTCCAATGAAGTTGGGGCGTTGTGTAAAATGCAAAAAAAAAACAGAATACAGTGATTTGCAAATCCTCTCCAACCTATATTCAGTTGAATACACCACAGAGATATTTAATGTTCAAACTGATGAACTATTGTTTTTGTGCACATATTTGCTCATTTGAAATGGATGCCTGCAACATGTTTAAAAAAAAAGCTGGGACAGAGGTATATTTACCACTGTGTTACATCACCTTTCCTTCTAACAACACTCAGTAAGCATTTGGGAACTGACAACTTGTTGAAGCTTTGTAGGTGGAATTCTTTCCCATTCTTGCTTGATGTACGAATTCAGTTGTTCAACAGTCTGGGGTCTCCGTTGTCGTATTTTGCACTTTATAATGCGCCACACATTTTCAATGGGCGACAGGTCTGGACTGCTGCAGGCCAGTCTAGTACCCACACTCTTTTACTACAAAGCCACGCTGTTGTAACACGTGCAGAATGTGGCTTGGCATTGTCTTGCTGAAATAAGCAGCGGTGTCCCTGAAAAAGACATTGCTTGTATAGCTGCATATGTTGTTCCAAAACCTGGATGTACCTTTCGGCATTGATGGTGCCATCACAGATGTGTAAGTTGCCCATGCCATGGGCACTAAGACACCCCCATACCATCACAGATGCTGGCTTTTGAACTTTGCACTGGTAACAATCTGGATAGTCTTTTACCTCTTTAGTCCGGAGGACACGATGTCCATGATTTCCCAAAAGAATTTGATATGTCGACGCATCAGACCACAGCACACTTTTCCACTTTGCGTCTGTCCATTTCAAAGAATTCCAATTCAGAGAAGGCGGCAGCGTTTCTGGATATTGTTGATGTATGGCTTTCGCGTTGCATGGTAGAGTTTTAACTTGCACTTGTAGATGTAGTGACGAACGGTGTTAACTGACAATGGTTTTCTGAAGTGTTCCTGAGCCCAGTGATGTTGGTTTTTAATGCAGTCCCGCCAGAGGGATCGGTCACGGGTGTTCAGTGTTGGTTTTCAGCCTTGTGGCTTACGTGTGGAAAGTTTTCTAGATTCTCTGAATCTTCTGATTATACAGTAGTGTTCAGAATAATAGTAGTGCTATGTGACTAAAAAGATTAATCCAGGTTTTGAGTATATTTCCTATTGTTACATGGGAAACAAGGTACCAGTAGATTCAGTAGATTCCCACAAATCCAACAAGACCAAACATTCATGATATGCACACTCTTAAGGCTATGAAATTGGACTATTAGTAAAAAAAAAAGAGAAAAGGGGGTGTTCACAATAATAGTCGCATCTGCTGTTGACGCTACAAACTCAAAACTATTATGTTCAAACTGCTTTTTTAGCAATCCCGTGAATCACTAAACTAGTATTTAGTTGTATAACCACAGTTTTTCATGATTTCTTCACATCTGCGAGGCATTAATTTTGTTGGTTTGGAACCAAGATTTTGCTCATTTACTAGTGTGCTTTTGGTCATTGTCTTGTGAAACACCCATTTCAAGGGCATGTCCTCTTCAGCATAAGGCAACATGACCTCTTCAAGTATTTTGACATATCCAAACTGATCCATGATACCTGGTATGCGATATATAGGCCCAACACCATAGTAGGAGAAACATGACCATATCATGATGCTTGCACCACCATGCTTCACTGTCTTCACTGTGAACTGTGGCTTGAATTCAGAGTTTGGGGGTCGTCTCACAAACTGTCTGCGGCCCTTGGACCCAAAAAGAACAATTTTGCTCTTATCAGTCCACAAAATATTCCTCCATTTCTCTTTAGGCCAGTTGATGTGTTCTTTGGCAAATTGCAACCTCTTCTGCACATGTCTTTTATTTAACAGAGGGACTTTGCAGGGGATTCTTGCAAATAAATTAGCTTCACACAGGCGTCTTCTAACTGTCACAGCACTTACAGGTAACTCCAGACTGTCTTTGATCATCCTGGAGCTGATCAATGGGTGAGCCTTTGCCATTCTGGTTATTCTTCTGTTCATTTTGATGGTTGTTTTCCGTTTTCTTCCACATGTCTCTGTTTTTTTTTTTTTTTTTTTTTGTCCATTTTAAAGCATTGGAGATCACTGTAGAAGAACAGCTATAATTTTTTGCACCTGCGTATAAGTTTTCCCCTCTCCAATCAACTTTTTAATCAAACTACGCTGTTCTTCTGAACAATGTCTTGAACGTCCCATTTTCCTCAGACTTTCAAAGAGAAAAGCATGTTCAACAGATGCTGGCTTCATCCTTAAATAGGGGACACCTGATTCACACCTGTTTGTTCCACAAAATTGATGAACTCACTGACTGAATGCCACACTACTATTATTGTGAACACCCCCTTTTCTACTTTTTTTTTACTAATCGTAGCCCAATTTCATAGCCTTAAGAGTGTTCATATCATGAATGCTTGGTCTTGTTGGATTTGTGAGAATCTACTGAATCTACTGGTACCTTGTTTCCCATGTAACAATAAGAAATATACTCAAAACCTGGATTAATCTTTTTAGTCACATAGCACTACTATTATTCTGAACACTACTGTATTATGGACTGTAGAATGGAATCCCTAAATTCCTTGCAATTGAATACTGAGAAACATTTGTTCTTAAACTGTTGGACTATTTTTTCATGCAGTTGTTAAAGCGGTGATCCTCACCCCATTTTTGCTTGTGAATGGCTGAGCCTTTTGGGGATGCTCCTTTTATACCCAATCATGACACTCACCTGTTTCCAAACAGGTGTTCTTTGAGCATTCATCAATTTTCCTGTCTTTTGTTGCCCCATCCCAACTTTATTGAAACATGTTGCAGGCATCCATTTCAAAATGAGCAAATATTTGCACAAAAACAATAAAGTTTATCAGTTTGAACATTAAATATCTTGTCTTTGTGGTGTTTTCAATTGAATATAGGTTGAAGAGGATTTGCAAATTATTGTATTCTGTTTTTATTTACATTTCACACAACGTCCAAACCTCACTGGAATTGGGGTTGTACATGTACCCCATCAAAGTGGGCTGTAGCACAGGTAAGATAACAGTTCTCGGTAATTGCACTAGTGTTTCACTTTTGGCGAAAAATGAAATTCAGTATAATGCTTAATAGTTTGTTTCACAATGATAACAACATCCCAAGGGATCTTCATGCAGAATTTCATGAGCAAATACCATTTAGATTTTTTTCGGTGACAGACTGAGTGCTTGATCCTTGTGAACAAAAACAGGTACTACGGAGACTACATTAGGTTTGTGAAGAACTCTTTTATTCCAAAACGTTACACACCAAAGCATTGGAAATTGTGTTATTTCTGTGTCCTATAATGTGAGTCAAAAAACTGGACCAAAATTTCTGCTGTAAAACCTCCATCATAGTTTTACAAGTGATTCCAGTATAGAGCTACTACTACGGAGACTACAAGGCTCTACGGAGCCTACATTTGGCACAAATTGTCATTCTTGAGGCACTAAAAATAAATATATCACTTCCAATTTCTAGATCATGGTTGAGACACTCTAGTGAAATATATTGGTATCATTCCTGCACCTAGTGTTGCCTCTCTGTGAGTATGCTACTATGGAGACTACAATATTTGGGGGGACATCCACATCCCTGATTATGTGAATTTCCCAGAAGTTCCAGCAATAAAACAAACAAATTACTAGCACTGTTTTGTAGGGGATCCATTTAGGTGTCAAATCTAATAAACAGGAATTATGAAATCAAAGGATTTATGTTTAGAACATAGTGTTTTCTCAAATGAATTGACAAATTTGGATTCTGGTTACAAACGTGTTATTTTACTCAAATGACTGCTGCTTGGCTCCAAGTGAAGCCTAACCCTATGCCCAAGGGTCCTTAGCAATAGCTTATAATGTCCCTAATGGCATTATATTATGAGATATAGGTTGGTAACATTGCATTATTAAAATGGTAACACCTGTTTGTGCACTTACCATTCTGTGTCTTTATCTTGCAAATAAGAGTTTTTACACTAAGCCGGGGTTCTCCCCAGACAATGGAATAACAGCACTGCACCATTATACTGTCATCATAGTGCCGTTGTACTGTGGCATCATCTCGTGATTTTATTGATTTGACAATTTATTCATCAATGTTCTTCAAAGCCAAGGGTTGTCGCTCGTGTTGTAACAGAGTAACAGCCCATTATGCTTCTGCCTGAAAACGTTACACTGCAATTGGGCCGTTAAGTTGTTTTTGGGGGGAGTGTAGTGGGAAAATGATCATTTCTTTATGTTGATTGTAGACTCAGTGAGTCCACAATTTATTGTTCAACCTCTGTCAAAGCCATTTAAAGATATCAATTGTGACTCATCTTTCTGCTGATTTAAAGTCGCTAAATGGGACTCTTCTCTGTTGTTGTGGGCAGAAACGAGATTCATCCACCGTTTCACACTGGAGTTTTTATTTGTTCCTCATTAATGTGCCTTTTTTGTGGGGAAGCCCACAACACGGTGCAATGGCATGGACTGGACCATTAATATCTCCCAGTTCGGTAGTTTGGAAACTGAAGTTACTGTTCCTTCTGGAAAGGCAAATAATAATTATATGCTCTGCTCCATGTACGTGTTGTGGGATTTGGTGCGGCTCTCTGCTGAGCAAAGTTGGAAAGATACAACCCCAATTCCAATGAAGTTGGGACATTGTGTAAAATGTAAATAAAAACAGAATACAATAATTTGAAAATCCTCTTCAACCTGTATTCAGTTGAATACACCACAAAGACAAGATATTTAATGTTCAAACTGATAAACTTTATTGTTTTTATGCAAGTAATTGCTCATTTTGAAATGGATGCCTCCAACATGTTTCAAAAAAGCTGGGGCAGTGGTATGTTTACCACCGTGTTACATCACCTTTCCTTCTAACAACACTCAATAAGCATTTGGGAACTTAGACACTATTTTGCATTTTATAATGCATCACACATTTTCAATGGGCGACAGGTCTGGACTGCAGGCAGGCCAGTCTAGTACCTGCACTCTTTTACTATGAAGCCACGCTGTTGTAACACATGCAGAATGTAGCTTGGCATTGTCTTACTGAAATAAGCAGGGATGTCCCTGAAAAAGACATTGCTTGGATGGCAGCATGTGTTGCTCCAAAACCTGGATGTACCTTTCAGCACTGATGGTGCCATCACAGATGTGTAAGTTGCCCATGCCATGGGCACTAGCACACCCCGATACCATCACAGATGCTGGCTTTTGAACTTTGCACTGGCAACAATCTGGATGGTCTTTTTCCTCTTTTGTCCGGAGGACACAACGCCCATGATTTCCAAAAACAATTTGAAATGTGGACTCATCAGACCACAGCACACTTTTCCACTTTGCGTCTGTCCATTTCAAATGAGCTCAGGCCCAGAGAAGGTGGTGGCGTTTCTGCATGTTGTTGATGTATGGCTTTCACTTTGCATGGTAGAGTTTTAACTTGCACATGTAGATGTAGCAACGAACTGTGTTAACTGACAATGGTTTTCTGAAGTGTTCCTGAGCCTACGCGATAAGATCCTTTACACAACAATGTTGGTTTTTAATGCAGTGCTGCCTGAGGGATCGAAGGTCACGGGCATTCAGTGTTGGTTTTCAGCCTTGCCACTTGCGTGTAGAAAGTTATTCACATTCTCTGAATCTACTGATTAGATTATGGACTATAGATGATGGAATCCCTAAATTCCTTGCAATTGAACACTGAGAAACATTGTTCTTAAACTGTTGGACTATTTTTTACATGCATTTGTTCACAAAGTGGTGATCCTCGCCCCATCTTCGCTTGTGAACAGCTGAGCCTTTTGGGGATGCTCCTTTTATACCCAATCGTGACACTCACCTGTTTCCAATTAGGTGTTATTTGAGCATTCATCAACTTTCCCAGTCATTTGTTGCCCCGTCCCAACTTTTTGAAACATGTTGCAGGCATCCATTTCAAAATGAGCAAATATTTGCACAAAAATAACAAAGTTTATTAGTTTGAACATTAAATATCTTGTCTTTGTGGTGTATTCAATTGAATATAGGGTGAAGAGAATTTTCAGATCATTGTATTCTGTTTTTATTTACATTTTACACAACCTCCCAACTTCATTGGAATTGGGGTTGTAGTTCATAGCCATAATTGTAAAATATAATATTATTAAAAAAGAAAATAATAATAATAATAAAATCTTACTATATGTTTGTTAATATAATATATGTTAACATATTTGCATAATACCTGTTATTGCTGGTGTCGTAACCATGGTCAAAAGTATTATTTTTATACATCAAGATCCTGTAGTCAAAATGTTAGTCAAATAGAAGTATGGTGGCGATGGTAATAACTTAGAGAGAGGTGGGAAAAATATATATATACATATATATATATATATATATATATATATATATATATTTAAATTTATATAAATGTGTACATATATCAATTTATTGATACATAAAAATACTTTTCTTTTTATTTCCTCCTTGTTTCCCCCACTTACATCACTTACATCACTATCACCAGATCAGGGTTGGCAAGTGGTGGTCTGTTGCTTGAAGGTCTCCCCCTTCTGCCAGTACACTCCAAAACCTTGTCTTTTAATGCAGAGCCTAGGACATTCAGCAAAGGGTGGACCTGTGTCACGGGGCGTCCCCTCTCTGGCAGCAGGTTTACAAAATACTTTGCATCGTTTAATGCACCACACACAAGACGTATGGGGAGGGAGGGGAAGGGAAAAAAAATTTAATAAAAAAGTTAAGGTAATAAAATTAATAAAATAATAAGATAAGTGAAACATATTTGTATACATATGTGTGTATGTGTATGCATGTGTGTATAGGTGATGTATGTGTGTATTTTGTGGATGTATATCTACATATATAATATAGAGAGACAGAACTACCATCGACGCATACAATAATAATTCTTCTAAATAGTCATTCTCTGAATAAATGTGGGGAACTTATTGACATATGAAAATGACTCAAAGAATGACACCAGCAATATCAATAAAAAAAATTGATTGACAATAATAATAATATTATTATTGTCATTATTACTAACTATTATGGTGGGAATTATTATTATTATTATAGATATTCATCACTAATATATGACATCAATTACATAATAATAAAAAAGGAATATTGGTCACACTCGGTAGTGGTAATAATGTATGGGTGTTTTGGGGGTGGGATTAAATAAGCTCGTCTTCTTCCCACCCCTTTTCGGGCTAAATGCGCGTGTATGTATGTATTTCCTGTCATGTATGTGTGTGTGTGTGTGTATATATATATATATATATATATATATATATATACATATACATATATGTGTGTGTGTATAGGTATGTATGTGTAGGTATATGTATATATATATTTATTTATGTGTTAGTGGGTATGTATATAGGTGTATATGTGAGTGTGTATATGTGTGTGTATAAATGTATATATATATATATGTATGTGTGTATGTTAACGTATATATGTACGTATATAGGTATATATGGCACGGCCCAAGCAGAGGGTCACCCCCTAGAGCCTGGTCTGCTTGAGGTTTCTTCCTAAGAGGGAGTTTTTCCTCACCACAGTTGCCTAGTGCTTGCTCTGGGGGTCGGCAAGGTTGGTCCCTTATTTGAGTGGAGTGACTTGGGCCAAGTTTTGTTGTGATTTGGCGCTTTATATATATACATAATATACTTATACATGAATTGAAGTGTAATTGAATATTGAAGTGTATGTCTGTGTGTTGATATGTAGTGTGTTGTGAATTTGTGTTTATGGTATTATGACTGTTATAATTGTTGGACTTGTACTAGCAGGGGTGGGCGTTGATAAGCTTTGCTTCTGCCCACACCCTTTCAGACTCACAGGCGTTGTTTATATAACATTCATGTTATTTGTATGTTTCTGTTCTTTCGGATTTGTGTGTGTGTGTGCCGAATAAATCCATTCATTCATTCATTCAATGTTGAATAAATGTTTAAAAATGCTTATGGTAAAAAATACATTGAAAACAGGTTTGAAAGTGAAAGTTCATTCAACATCTATATATAGATGTTGAATAAACAGCCAAAAGCTCTTTGAGCATGTGTAACAGATGGTAAAAAGTGCTGTAGAAATGCAGTCCATTAATGTTGCGGTTTTGCGAACAGCAACATTACAAAATATTAATTTAATTAGTTGGCTTATATATTTTTAATGAGTTAATTTTAATGTCACTGTAGATGTGTTCATGTCCTGTTTGATGAATTCTGACATGTTTTTCGAGTGCTGTTTAAATAATAATAATCCATCCATCCATTTTTGATACGTGCTTACTCCAGTTAAGGGTCATGGGGACCCTGAGCCTATCCCAGCAGTCATGGGGCGTAAGGCGTGGTACACCCTGGACAGTACGCCAATGTGTTGAAGGACCACATATAGACAAACACATTCACACCCGCACACACACGGGGGGTTGATTTAAAGTTTTCAATTCACCTAACATGCATGTCTTTGGATATGGGAGGAAGCTGGAGCACCCAGCGAGAACCCATGCAGACACGGGGAGAACATGCAAACTCCGCACAGAAAGGCCACAGGAGGGAACCGATCCCATGGCCTTTTTCTTGCTGTGAGGCAACAGTGGTAACCACTAAGCCACTGTGCTGCCTTAAGTACTAATAATGCATTTATAAAGCATTTTAAATGAAGAGAAAAATCAAAGTGCTGAACATAGCTGCAGACAAACATTGTAGATCCCCATATCCCCCCTAAAAAACAATTTAAAACTCAAAATGATATGTACAATAAGCAGAAATAATGAAAAAAAGATTTAAAAACCATAAAACTAATTACAAGCAATAGAAAATATGTTTTAAAAATAGTCTTGAAAAGTCACAATTCAAATTCCAACAGGCAGCCTGTTCACAAGATATGAGCATGGCAAGAAAAGGCTCTGAAGCCTGCTGGCTTCTTTTAACCCTTGAGACACAGAACAAGTCTGCATCCAAGGACCGCAGGGCACGAGGCACATAAGGCTGAACAAGTTTTCATGAGTGTTGTTCTAACATTTATTGTTCATTTGTTTCTTTGAAGACATGCAGCCGTTGTTGGTGATTAAAGAAGAAATTCTCGCTGAACACCAGGAATGGAATCTGGGTGTTGACCAGGAGGACATTAAAGAAGAAGAGAAGCTGTGGATAAGTCAGCAGGGAGAGCAGCTTCAGCAGCTGGAGGAGGCAGATCTCACCAAGTTTGGTTTCACTGCCGTCTCTGTGAAGAATGAAAATGATGAAAAACCAGAGTCATCACAGCTTCATCAAAGCCGAAGTAATGAGAGCACAGAGGCTGAGCCTGTAGCCAGCAGCTCATCTGTACACAGAACACTGACAGCAGAAGCTGATGGAGAGGACAATGGAGGACCACAACCAGCCAGCAACTCAGGTCTAAACAGTCATTTACAACCAGATACCAGTGGCAGGAGTTCAGACAGTTCTGGAACTGAGACTGATGAGAGTTATGACTGGAAACAAACCAGAAAATTTCGGTCAAGTTTTAACTGTCAAAAAAATACCAGTATTGTTCGTTCAGGCAACACAGATGAGAAACAGTTTAAAAACGCTAAATATAGAAAAGCATCTGGTCATACGAACAACTCAGAGCAACAAAAGGAGAGGCAAGCAAGCAGAAAACCATTTAGCTGTTCTGATCAGAGTAAAAGACAGAAACAGAAGGTTTCTCTGAACAAACGCATTAGAATTCAGACACAACAAAAAACATTTGACTGTTCTGAATGTGGACAAGTATTTGGACGAAAGGGCACTCTGAAAAGACACATGATAATTCATACAGGGCAAAAAGCATTTGTCTGTTCTGAGTGTGGTAAAAGATTTGGACTAAAGAGCACCTCCTGAACAACACATGATAATTCATACAGGACAAAAGCATTTCATCTGTTCTGAGGTGTGGCCAAAGATTTGGACTAAAGGGCAACCTAGACAAACACATGGTAATTCATACAGGGCAAAAAGCATTTGTCTGTTCTGAGTGTGGTCAAAGATTTAGACTAAAGAGCAACCTGAACAGACACATGATAATCCATACTGGGCAAAAAGCATTTGTCTGTTCTGAGTGTGGTCAGAGATTTGGACTAAAGAGCAACCTGAACAAACACATGATAATTCACACAGGACAAAAAGCATTTGTCTGTTCGGAGTGTGGTCAAAGATTTGGACGAAAGAGTACCCTGATCAGACACATGATAATTCATACAGGACAAAAAGCATTTGTCTGTTCTGAGTGTGGTCAGAGATTTTTACAAAAGAGCACTCTGTACACACATGTGATAATTCATACAAGACAAAAACCATTTGCCTGTTCTGAGTGTGGCCAAAGATTTGGACGAAAGAGCACTTTGAACAGACACATGATAATTCATATAGGACAAAAAGCATTTGTCTGTTTTGTATGCGGTCAAAGATTTGGACTAAGGAGCCACCTGAACACACACATGATAATTCACACAGGTCAAAAAGCATTTGCCTGTTCCAAGTGTGGTCAAAGATTTGGACTAAAGAGCAACCTGAACAGACACATGATAATTCATTCAGGGCAAAAACCATTTGTCTGTTCTGATTGTGGTCAAAGATTTGCACTAAAGAGCAACCTAAACAAACACATGATAATTCATACAGGGCAAAAACCATTTGTGTGTTCTGAGTGTGGTAAAAGATTTGGACGAAAGAGCAGTCTGAACAGACACATGATAATCCATATGAGGGGTTAAAATCAACCAGGGGTTGAAATCAGCCAGGCATCCAGAGCATCTATAATAGGTTTTGGACAATACTTAAAGAGCTCTGAAGAAGAAGTCATGAAAAAGGTTGCACATCATCACAATAATACTTTATCCAAACAACCTCACTCATCAAACTGGCAAAAACCTTTAGCAGAGAACTCTTAAAAGAGAGAGAAAGCAGCAATGTGACACATGCCACAAGAGTCACAAGACAGACTAGGGAAAAATACAGCAAAAAAGAACAATGGAAACTGCACAAAAGGGCTGGATGGTTCCAAGAAGAACTCGAGAAGGAATACATTGACAACATTGGATCAATGCATTGGCTTAAAAATGGAGAACTTGGTTTTGATGGAGAAAGAATTCTAGTTGGAGCACAAGATCAGGGACTCCTAACAAATGTCTTTAAAAAATGGCAGGGATTTCATAAAATGATGAATGCCAATTCTGTCATACAGCTGTTGAGAGTGTAAACCATCTAACATCAGCATGCCAAATCCTTATGGCAGACGGACATTATACATCCCGACCCAATAAGATCTGTCAGTATCTCCACTGGAAAGTATGCAAGAAACTGGAGATGGAAGTAAAGGAAAACATCTGGGAGCATGAGCCAGCACCAGTCTTGTCCAACAGAAAAGTATCTATCTTCTACAACAAAGAGACCCCAGCAGGAAGACCTATCGAAGGAGGTGCAATAAAACCTGATATTGTCATCTGGAAGAAGCAAGAGAAAACAGCCAAAATCATTGATGAAGGGGAAACATCATGAAATAAAATTGACCTACGAACAACATGTTCATTGAAAGACATCAATATCATCCCAGTTGTGGTGGGCCAACAGGCCTTATGAAGAAGAACCTGAAGAAATACCTTGAGGCAATTCCCAGTCACCCAAGTGCACACGAGGTGCAGTTGTCAGCAATTAAGGGAAAGAACACCATCTTGAAGAGAGCCCTCAGAATTTTGTGCAACTATTTTGAATGTCCTGACAACTCCCATAATATGATAATGTTCCCCTCTATATACATTTCCCCTCTATATGTATCTTTAATTTACAGTCATTTTTAAAATAATACAACACGTACTTACAATATTTGATGTATGAATCTCTTGGTGTTTTTGACAAAATTACTTCATTCTTAAATATTAATAAGCCAATGATGATAATAATATAAAAGTAAGTAAGTCCCTTTGACTGCTTCCTTGTTTTCATTCGTGGTCACCACAGCATCTCCAAGGTACATATTTACCTTAGAAATACTTATGTTTATATATTATTGATTCCAACGCTTTAACATGTTATATTTCTGCTTCGGTTATCTTCTTATAATTGCCAGTAGGTCCGCAGTGGGTCACTGCATTCTTGCTAAAATCTTTTATCTGCATGGGAAGGGTCACTGCTTTTGTGCTAAGGTTTTTTTTCTGCTCAGAAATCACAACTTGTAAGTGCCAGCGTCTTCACTGGTTATATCATGTGAAGGCATAACAACCGGTGTAGTGGTTACCAGTTGAGTCGCCAACCCAAGGGCCTGTTTTTGCGTCTTTCCAGTTTGACGTAGTTAGCTCCATGGCATGACATAACCCTTTTTTAATCATGCGCTGAGCACGCAATATGAGGGGATTGCACTTCTGTCACTTTGTACCCGTTAGGAACCGGTTGCGAGAACAGTTCCACCCATTGTAACGGGGGAAGACTTCCCACTCTCTCTATAAAACATCATTATACCATTGTTCGGGGTTCTTCCTGAACCAGTTCATGCATGAGCTGCATGCTTTAAGAACCCAGATCTGTTTGACTTCATATGAGATTTCAATAAATTTTGTTTCTCTGTGTGAGTTTTCAATCAGGACTTCACCACTTAAGAACCGGGTTTACAATTTTGTGCCGTGACCCATATAGTCTGATTCTGACTGTGGGGACTGTCAGGGAGGATGGAGGACGATTTTCTTCCAAACAATTGAAGCCAACAGGTGTAAGCCAAAAAAGTATTTAGAAGCCAGATTGGGTGAAAGATTCCTTTCCTGATGCAGTCACGAGGACCGAAGCCAGCTGCAGTAGCTGTTGCTCACGAGAAAGGTGCCATGGTTGCCCACAAGGATGTGCCGCGGATGATGTCGGGAAAGAGTCCATCCAAACCTGGGAGTGATTCGCCCATAGTCAGAGGATTGACCGGGATTCCAGTGTAAACGTACCCTTAAAGGCAAATAACATCCCTAGATGGGGGTATGAGAACACTGGGGTAGTTTGTTATTTTTCATGTAATGTGGGAGGTTTCCTGTATTATTAAAACTCTGTTAAAAACTGTATCCAACAACACAAGGTTGGAGGAGAATTCCTGGATTGACGGAGTGACCCATAAGGCCCCCGATAAATGTGTGTGCATAGGAAGTCAGCGGGATTTGTAGGGAGCCTTGGGACAGTTAGCAAGTGTGAGAATTAAAAATGTGTGTGGACTGCAAAAGCCTATGTAATTGTGTGCACAGACAGACAACCCTCTGTGTAGAAGCCTCACAGTTAAAGTCCTACATCTGGGTAATTGCACCATTTTGCAGACCTGCTGCAATGGGTCACTTCGGTAAGAAGATAACAGAAGCAGAAATCTAACAATGTGTTAAAAGTGTTGGAATCAATAATAATACAATAACATGCTTTTGGAGGGCAGTATGCATTTTCAGAGGCCCGACGTCCATACCCAGTCGCCCAAAATGACAGATATTCGCCCGAGTTGAAGTTTTGTAACAAACACAGACAGATGGCATTCTGGGTAAAATGTGCCTTTGCTCACACTGATTGGATGATTCATTCTATACTCAACAAAAATATAAACGCAACACTTTTTGTTTTGCTCCCATTTTGTACGAGATGAACTCAAAGATCTAAAACTTTTTCCACATACACAATATCACCATTTCCCTCAAATATTGTTCACAAACCAGTCTAAATCTGTGATAGTGAGCACTTCTCCTTTGCTGAGATAATCCATCCCACCTCACAGGTGTACCATATCAAGATGCTGATTAGACACCATGATTAGTGCACAGGTGTGCCTTAGACTGCCCACAATAAAAAGCCACTCTGAAAGGTGCAGTTTTGTTTTACTGGGGGGGATACCAGTCAGTATCTGGTGTGACCACCACTTGCCTCATGCAGTGCAACACATCTCCTTCGCATCATCCGTGAAGAGAACACCTCTCCAACGTGCCAAACACCAGCGAATGTGAGCATTTGCCCACTCAAGTCGGTTACGACGACGAACTGGAGTCAGGTCGAGACCCCGATGAGGACGACGAGCATGCAGATGAGCTTCCCTGAGACGGTTTCTGACAGTTTGTGCAGAAATTCTTTGGTTATGCAAACCGATTGTTTCAGCAGCTGTCCGAGTGGCTGGTATCAGACGATCTTGGAGGTGAACATGCTGGATGTGGAGGTCCTGGGCTGGTGTGGTTACACGTGGTCTGCGGTTGTGAGGCTGGTTGGATGTACTGCAGAATTCTCTGAAATGCCTTTGGAGACGGCTTATGGTAGAGAAATGAACATTCAATACATGAGCAACAGCTCTGGTTGACATTCCTGCTGTCAGCATGCCAATTGCACGCTCCCTCAAATCTTGCGACATCTGTGACGTGCTGTGTGATAAAACTGCACCTTTCAGAGTGGCCTTTTATTGTGGGCAGTCTAAGGCACACCTGTGCACTAATCATGGTGTCTAATCAGCATCTTGATATGGCACACCTGTGAGGTGGGATGGATTATCTCAGCAAAGAAGAAGCGCTCACTAACACAGATTTAGACTGGTTTGTGAACAATATTTGAGGGAAATGGTGATATTGTGTATGTGGAAAAAGTTTTAGATCTTTGAGTTCATCTCATACAAAATGAGAGCAAAACCAAAAGTGTTGCGTTTATATTTTTGTTGAGACACGTTAATGTGAGGTGTGTCGTGTGCAGGTGTTTACAGATAAATGTGCTTTTGTAAATATATGCCATTTTTTTATTTGTAAAAGGCATTTTCAAAAAAAAAAAAAGCCAAGTTGTGATTAGATAACCGTCTGATATAACCGGTGTCAAAATAAATAGAACACTGCCATTCGTCCTATTGATGTATCCCATAATCCCTTGCGCGCCAGAGAGTCGCTGCAGTCAAACAACATATAGAGAATCCACATGATGACAATTGTAAATTAATATACTACAAAAA
The DNA here is from genome assembly GCF_902500255.1 of Thalassophryne amazonica. Taxonomy (NCBI): domain Eukaryota; kingdom Metazoa; phylum Chordata; class Actinopteri; order Batrachoidiformes; family Batrachoididae; genus Thalassophryne; species Thalassophryne amazonica. Next base: position 18,805,865 of record NC_047120.1, read on the forward strand.
TGTATTTTTTATGCTTTTCATCACGTTAAGAAGAAACTGCATGCATGTTACCATGAAAACTTGCTAAAACAATTATAACAAATAATCCGTCTCTGCTACATTTAATCTGCGTGGAATTTAATAAATGCAAACCGAATTTCAGACATATATATTAGTCTGGAACAAAGAGGACAAACAGTGTTGTAAAGAACAATAATCAAGACGTTAAAGACCAAAGTTCACTTTCCCCTAGAATGACATGATCAGGAAGCAAGCGTAGCTCACAGCAGCTCCCATTGAAAATAATGGAGAGACAGCCGGTGATTCTCGCATGTTTACATAAAACAAACGCAATAACGTCTATAAACCCAGAGAATACATTCATGAGAGTTTTAGGCACATTATGAAAATAGCTTTATATTGCGATGTTAATGGTGTTGTCCATGTGCAGCAGTTAAAGTGCAGCCTGATCAGAGCGTATCAATGCAGTTCTCAGTGTTACTGAGATGTCGCAGCGCAGCGACCTCTCCGAGGTTTTGCAGGATTTGAAACGTCAATAGGGCGAATGATCTACTGGTGCCAGTGCGAGTTTTGACCCTTTTTCAGGTGATTTTTCATTCGTGCGAGAATTTTTTGGATCACACAGAGTTTCAGGTTAATCTCGTGTCCTGCATCATTTAGTATACATGGAGTAACAAGCTGCATTTAACATCTCACGACCACCTCCTGATCGGCGATCGTATGGTTGAATGAAAATCAAACCTGTTTGATATTATGGTCGGCCGTCGTGACGGTATCCCACTGCTGAAGCGCTACAAGAAGCATCCAACCTCTTGCACTGTGCCTGTGCAAACACTGCAGACCTCTCTTGTAATGTTTTTTTGTTGTTGTTTATTTTTTTTTTTTTACTTTGATGTCTCCCATCAAGAGTTTTTGTAAATTAAGTTTAAAAAAAAAAGCTGTTTACGTTTTGCTTCTGGAAACACGAGTCCGACGTGTGGTTTTTGAACGTACAGTGATTGAAAATATCAGCCCAGCTTCAGTTTGAATACTGCCATGAACACTACTGGCCAGTAGATGGCAGTAGAGACCTTGACCTTTGGGGGGGGGGGGGGGGGGGGCTTCCTCACCCCTCGCCCCTGTGGCTCCGCCCCTGTACCAGAGGCCTGCAGAGTCTGTCTGCAGCTGCAAAGTTTGCTGTCTGTTCTTATCGACTCCATGCTCTCAAACAGTGACACAGATGATCTTAAATAGACTTCTTGTGTATTTAAAGTGAAGCAGTGTGTTTGTGTATTTTTGTTAAACACACAGTGCTGTGTATCGACTCCCTGAAGAGAAAGGATGCACACTTTTTAAAAATGAATCAACTGACTGATCAAAAAACACCTTTATCAGATGGATTCTTACTGGATTTGATCAGAAATTTCATCTGTTTATCAACAGGGTGGATTTATCAATGCAGCTTTTGTTTTGTGTAAAAGCTTCACACACGAGGCTGTTTTTCCACAGGATGCAGTTGTGCACTGTCAGGAAATCACCGAATTTCACAACGACACAAAGAAATAAATGACTGACCACTTTAGGAAGAAAACTTGGACTTGTCTGATTGGGGGAAAGTTATCAATGATCTGTGCTGTCCAAAAGACAGAGTTCACACTGACGCCATCCTGACGCAAAATCGTCAAGGCTGGACACAAGATATAAAATTTACTGCATCCCCAGGCCACAACGTCCACAAGATACATGCGCACCATGTCAGATGACTCGTCAAAAAAAAAAAATAATAATAATAAACTTGCTGCAGAGTAAATTCATCCGACACGAATGACAAACTGTTAATGAAAAGAAGAGTTTACATTTACACACTGTCTAACGGTGTTAAAGTGTCTGCTGCAGCGCTGCTGTTCAGATTAAAGATACTGTGTGTATATTTGTGAAAACTGCGGCTAAGGAAGTCTTGTAAAAAGTTTCTTTTATTTAGTCCAATAGATTTTAATTGGTGTTGAATGAAGTTAAAGCTGTAGAAAATCTGTCCCCTTAAAATGTGTTTATCCTGAAGTATTTAAATAATGTGGAGGTTAAAGTATTTCTATAAAATGATGCTCATTAGAAAAGAGCAGCAATGGTTAGTGAGTGAAATATAATCTTGTTCAGCAGGAGAACAGTTTGCTGTTTCTTGGCCGTACATAAAAGGACTTTTTTTTCTTTTTCTTTTTTTGCTTTAATCCCTGTAGATATAATACCAGTTGTGGTGGACAAAGGCTTTATGAAGAAAAACCTGAAGTAATTCCTTGAGGCAATCCTTGGTCCCCGAATTAAGTGAATGATCACCATCTTGAAGAGAGTCCTCGGATACAATGCCAGCAATGTTTAGGGTCCAACTGTAGACCCCGGGTCTGGGGCCCGTTGCATTCTATTAAAAAGAAATCCAACAGAAATTAAAAAACAAAAAGTGTGTCAGCAGATTTGGACTAAAAGGTGGTGTGAAGAGGTGATGTGTTTGGATGTTCATGGTGTTTAACCTGTCAGTAAGGTGTTGCAGTAGTCGAGGTGTGAGTTGGCGTCTGTGTCAGGAGTCCTGCTGCATGCTGGGAAACTTTATGATTCTCTGAATGTTGTAATGTCTTAATGTTGAAATTGTAAATTTTGGATAAGCTATGGACTTTTTTTTGGGGGGGGGGGGGTGAAAACTGAAATACACCCAAAATGTTTTTTTTTTCTTCCCCCCCTTCTTCACTTATTCATGGATTTTTTTATTTCTTTTGCTTAATCTTAGTGTTGACAATTCTTCCTCACAGAATTCTGAATTTTGTTGTAAACATAGACTAGGTGTTTGAAAAATAATAAAATTCACCGTAAATGCTTCTTTTCCTCCAGTTGCTAATAAATTTTCAAGTTGATGGTTTAGTTTGATTCATCAAAGCTCTGTTCTTGAATGCAGAATTTTGAAATTTGAATTTGGGGGTAAAATATCAATTACTGGTAATGAAAACTATGAAATTCACCCAAAATTGAACATGTTCCTGAATTTTATGTTTTCTGATAGAAAACAAAAACAAGACTGCTTTCAAGAAAATTTACAGATTGTCAAAGTTTTGGAAAAGAACCTCAACTACCAGCTAAAATATTTCCATCAAATTTCTGATACAGTTGACACACTGCTGTCAACATTTCAGCTGGTACTTCAGGTTTAATTCAAAAGTCTACACAGTAGTGTAAAAACTAACTCTTACAAAATTTTCAGCCGTTGGTAAAGAATTTTATTTGGGGTATGTCATCATTTTCCTCACCTGCATAGTGCAGGGAAATAGTTTTACCTGGCTTCATCAAGCCAGGTAAAACCAATCCTGGATCACACCATGTGTCATTCCGAGTTAACACATTACGGGGTAACATATGTCACATGTCATAGAATCCAGTGGATGTGGACTTTGTTTGACCTTTACTTTGAAGACCAAACACAACACAGTCAAAACTATTACATTTATAAAACTATTAGCTCAACCAATATGAAAAGAGTCAATGGAAGAGAGAGCAAGAGTGGGTACTGCTGTGGGAAATAGAATATGCCAACTGAAATACACCAACCAGAGAGAAAGATGTAGAGAATGATAGACGATATTCTACCACCACTGTCCACGTAAGAAAGACATACCAAGAGGGCAACTCACTGCTCAAAAACACTTCACTGATGAGGAAATACAGACGATAAAAGATGAAAACAAAATGGTCAAGGACATTAGAAGACGAATTAGCACGATTGTGGAAACAAGAAGAAGGGTCATGCAGGGGCATCCTAAACTGATGAAATGGAAGCAAGAAAAAAAACAGCTAAAATTATTGATGGAACAGTCCTCCATCACTATGGTCTCAATAGAGCTGAACGGGGGGAAAAAAATAAATCAAAATACTAAGATGTTTTATTTTCTTCACTTCTTGATTGATTTTGATGATCATGGGTTTTTCCTTCGTCTAAACACTGTTCTCAATTTATTTTTGTTTTTTGTTCATCTAAACACTTCACATTTGGAAATATGAAATTATAAGTTTTAGGAAAATATATGGACTTCCTTGGGGTGAAATTCATGCAAAATGTTTTTTTCTCTTTCATTTTTGATGGCTTTTGACTCAGGTTGGTTTGTTTGATTCATTTAAACACAGTTCTTCCTCTCTTCCTCTCATATTTAATTTTGTTGTAAGCAAATAATGTTTGCTGGGGAAAAAAAAACAATAAAATTCAACATTTCAACATACTGTTTCCTGAGTTCTGAATTTTCAAACCCTGATGGGAGTTTTGTTAATCCAGGACCAGCAATCATCTACTGACACAATGCTGCAGATCTTTCAGTCGGTCCCACTGCTCCTCCACAACCTTTAAAGTAGACCTGCATTGAAATAAATGTGGTCAGATCTCAGAAAGAAATAGCTGATATGTATTTATAAGACCCTTATGAAGGCAGTAAAGTAAATCTGTAAGCCCAAATTTGTAATTCAGCGGAGAAATCTTCATTTAAAAATGACAAATTTGCAGCTAAGATTTACCCCTCCGTGAAAACAGTTTGTACATCCGGGTCATTTCCATGACGTCGGGGAGAAGACGACGCGCTTGCGCTTTCAGTCCGATCAAAAAAAAAAAAAAGCCTTCAGTCCGATCCCGCATTGAAATTGATTTTATCTGTTAGTAATGTTACTGTTATACACATCCGGATTTCAACATCCAAAAGTAAGCTGCAATGAATGCGAGATACAGCTCTGCATGCTCAGATCAGTGGCGACATCGACAGCAGGCGACGTTCTTCTCTGTTTTGATGCGGAGCGGCCAGTAACACCTGTTGCCTGCAAGGACAGACTTCTTGCGGCAAAATCCGCAGCGCCGCACGGTCTCGGTAATCGGAGCCGCAGAACTCCGTGGCCGCTGAGAGAGGTTTATATCTTTTTAATGACTTGAATTCTTTGCAGGTCCCGCATCTGTACCCCGCGACGGTAACACCGGAGGCTAAAGACAGTACATTTTCAATGCGACACCACTCAATCAAATGGGTATATGGAAAAAGTCCCCAAAAATCATTTTCAAGCAACAACAAAAGAAATGTATACTCATCAAACGTACCGCAAGACAGCGGAGGTCGGTCTTGACGTCCTGAGCGATTTCTCTCACCAGGCGCTGGAAGGGCAGCTTGCAGATCAGCAGCTCGATGCTAAGCTGTAAGCATCCGTATTGGAAGCGTTCTTGTGTTATCCTCTGCGGTATTTTTACGTATTGTTATAGAATTTTATTGCCGAATAAAATAAAATTCTGGGAGCAGTGGATTTCTGTTAGCGGCGGATCTCTCACAGCGCCGCGGTGCCGTGAGGCTTCTTCACTCCGACGTTGAAACTTCTGCAATTGTTCGCCAAATGCACGAAGTGTAATCACAGTGGCCACAGCGTTGTAATCCAGAATGTCCACGGGACACAAAATGACGTGACCGATACATCACATGAAAACCCTCTATAAGACAATAAAAAGGTGCTTTTGTAAAAGATGCAAACTGACGTAAATCCACAAATTACAGTTGGCGCGTGCAATGCATGCTGGGATAGGGCTTCTCTCTGACGTCTCAGCAGTGTCCCGGATGTGCTGACAGTTTTGCGGAGGGCTACATTTTAGCTGTAAATTTGTCATTTTAAAACTAAGATTTCTCCGTTGAATGACAGATCTGGGCATGCAGATTTACTTTACTACATTCAGAAGGATCTTATGTGTAAATATGTCATTTTTTGGTCCAAAGATCTGACTGCATTTATTTCAATGCAGGTCTACTTTAACTGTTCCATTATTTTACTCTGGGCAGTGGTCAGCTACAATGGCAGAAAAGCAGCTGATCCTCTTTTTAACGATAAACCGTCCAGACACAAACTCTGAATGTGTCTCTAGATGAGTCTCAGACAGTTGGATCATGTTCTTTACATGGACTGAGAGCCATCTGGCATCATGGGTGTGGTCAAGAGCAAACATCCAAGGCAGTAGAGTCAGCACTTGTATATCCAACTCAAAGTCAGCCTGCCTCTATGACCTCACAAAGAGCAGCATGTGAATCTCTTGGGTCAGCCTTTGGAGCCAGTATTCAAAGTGGGCACTTGCTTCAGCTTGTTGGTGACCCCATATTGATCTCTGGGGGTGTTGTACTTACCAGAAATTAGTTTCTCATATCCAGAAACATGGAAATACATAATTGGTTTACATTTCTATCACATTTAGATCTTAAGATTCACCTGTTTCTAATTTCAAGTGCAGAAATTTCATATCCCAGAGGTCAATGACCTCTAGCTGACCCCAGAGGTCAAACTAAGAACACCTTCACTAAAGCTTCTGCCATCAAGAACAAACCCTGAAAGTTTCATGTTTTCAACCTATGCACAACTGTCACGATTAACAGCCCCACTAACACTTTTTATTGAAGACCGTCACGTAGTAGAATGAACAAGAAAAGCACTTTTATTGTGACAACTTGTTTGTAAAACACACAAACAGAAACTGAGACAAATGACACTTGATCCATGATACATTTAAAGTTTGATACATTTTACAGATTCATTAATGAACATCAAAGAAATGGTTTAAACTTGGATGATCTGTAAATTGTGTTGCCAGTGCCATATTTCAGTTTAAAGTAAGAGAGAAGCAACATTAAGAACCATGCACCATTTTATCTGAGACACAAACAGCAGTGGAACACACAGACAGTTGGACTCAACATTAATGTTTGGGTTTTTTTTTTTTTTTTTTTTAATTTAATTCATTTAAAAGAAAAACAGAAAAGCAAAACCGACAAAACATCACAAAACCATTGAATGAAAAGGAGCAGTTTGGAAGAACAAGTCATATATTCTGCCCCTTTTTTACAATACAATCCTGCAAATCATCAATCGACATCATTGCATTTCTATGACTGTCTCATGCCACCGACTTCTTTCTTAATTTTACCCATTATTTAAAAGACTACATCCCTAATAGATTACATTTTAAACTTCAAACATTCTAAACATTATTAACAGATCACATTTTTAGCTTTGTCATAGCCCACTGACTTATTTAATAGTTTCATACTTACGAAATACATCAAGGTTAATGCGTTTTTAAATAATTTAAGCGACCTTGATTCTTTGTTGAGGTTGTTCCACAATTTTACACCATTCACTGCAATACTCCGTTCCTTTATCTTAGTTCTAAATCTTGTTTTTTTAAAGACTTCTATGCCCTTCAAGTTATAACTACTTACTCTTTTTTCAAACATATTTTGAATGTTTGTTGGTAAAGTATTGTTATTCTCTTGGTACATTATTTGAAGTAACCTCAAATCAACTAAATCATGAAATTTAAGTACCCTATACTTAATGAACAATGGATTAGATGGATCTCTAAATCAGCTGTTGCCAATCACTTTAAAGCTCTTTTCTGCAAAATAAATAAAGGTTGTGTATAAGTTGTACATGTTGATCCCCAGATTTCTACACAATAAGTCAAATATGGAACAATCAGTGAATTGTACAATGTTAATAATCCATAACTATTTAATGAATATTTTACTTTATGCAAAACAGCAAAATAAAATATATTTCTCAATGAATTTGTCCAACCTTATCACAAAAACCTTTTCCATAATTTTAGAAAACTGTGGAAGCAATGACACTGGCCTGTAATTTGAAACGTTATGTTTGTCTCCATTTTTATATAATGGGACTACCTTGGCAATTTTCATTTCATCTGGGAAAATTCCTGTTGACAGAGACAGATTACAAATGTAAGTGAATGGTTCAATAACGGTTTCTATTATGCTTTTTACAGTCATCATGTCTAAATCTTCATAGTCAGTTGATCTTTTGCTTACAGTTTTTTACAATATTCCTTATTTCATCTTTTTCCACATTGTCAAGGAAAATACTATTGACCATATTTACAATTGTATTTCATTTATCTTCAACTATTGGTTTATTTCCCACCAGATTTGATCCCACCTTTGAGAAATAATCATTAAACTCATTTACAACTTCTTTTATATCATTTATCTCTTTATTTTCCTTGACAAGGTAATTCGGAAAAGTTGATTTCACTCCGTCACTTTCCGTCACACTTTTTATAATTCCCCATGTTGCCCTCATATTATCTTTACTCTTATTCAATTGTTCACTATAATAATCTTTTTTTTTGTTTCCTAATTATTGTCAATAGTTTATTTTTTATATTTTTTGTATCTGTGTTCTGTTTCCTGTTTGCATTTTTAAAAAGCACTTATATAGTTTTTCTTTACTTTCTTTTCTTTAGAGGCTGTGAACACATGGGAAAAACCCCTTTAAAATAGGTTTAAATAATTTCAAGAAACTTTTCTTTAATTACATGGTGTTGTCTTGATTATTAAAATAAAAATCAGGACAAAGCAGACAAAACATTTAATACAGCATTAAGGAAATGACCTAAAATCTGTAAAAATGACAAAGAAAATATATTTTTAAAACATGAAAATGATTGAAATTAGAAAACAGCAAAAAGCTCAAAATATTTTGAACTCGCTAAAGTAATTTGAATGTTAAAAATCTAAAACTTGATCAAAATGGATTAAAATACGATAAAGTAATATTTTTAAAAAGATGATCGGATCAAAATCAGAAATTTGTTTAAAAACATTATTCAGTGTCAATGTTCCAAATGCAAAACTTCTCACCCTCATGAAAGTGATGGAAAATTTTTTAAAATGCAATATAGGGCACCGCAGTCTTGTTTGAGGGCGGGCGCAAGGGGTAAAATATGACGTATAACATAACAGAATTTGTCTACTAATGGGGGAAAACCCACGGCATTTTCAATGGGTTTTTGGGTAAATTACACGCAAACAAAGTGAAAATGCAAAGAAAAAAACTTGATGATGATGCTGTGGGAAATTGGACATGTGATGCGGTTTGTTTATGGCCCGGAGCACAAACGTGTCAAGCCGGTTTTGCAGGGGAGAGAACGGAGCTACTGTGGTTAGGTGTGCAGGCTAACACTTACCGACACAACATCTCCCATCTGCCTCGTCTTTTCTTCTCCACTGGGAACCAAACAAAAAAAACTTTTTGCGACTGCTTCAGTGATTGCAGCCGAAAACGAAATAGTACACCATTTTTTGCGTGTGAACTTAGGTTGTGTATATATATTGCACAACCGAGCGCAGGTATCATGCAGGGTTTAAACGAAACTGTTGTGCCCCATTAGTTCATGAATCTTAATAAAATTCAGTGTCTGACTATCAAAACCCAAAACTAACCTCCATATTAGAGATATTATGAGGACTGCTTTCTTCCACCTGCAAAATATGGTGAAGGTTCGTCTCATCCTGTCTGTGGTTGATGCTGAGACCCTAATTCATGCATTTGTTTTTTCTAGATTGGACTACTGCAATGTTCTATTTTCTGGTTTTCAAAATGCTGCTGCCAGACTTTTGACAGGAAGCAGAAAGTTCGACCACATTACACCCATTCTGGCATCTCTTCACTGGCTTCCTGTCCCTGTGAAATCTGATTTTGGACCCCCGTCACACATATTAAGAATGCGCAGTAACCAGGATGACTTGGCAAAAATGGCCATAGTCAGGATGCAGTTGGGAAGGAAAGAGCCATGTACTGTGGGTGGATCCCGTCCAGACTGCCTTGTCCACACCTGCACGATCATATCCAAAGCGTATTTAGACCACAGTTAGATGACACAGACTACTGTCAGATGGCCATAAAAAGTACTGAAAACTACCTGATGTCCAAACGTCTGGATGGCAAACACAGGACCGGAGTGGGAGTCAACGCTCTAGCTGTATGTAAAGGTTTGGGCATCCCTGATGATTTTCATGATTTTCCTTTATGAATCATTGGTTGTTTGGATCAGCAATTTCAGTTAAATACATCATATAGCAGACAAACAGTGATATTTGAGAAGTGAAATGAAGTTTCTAGTATTTACAGAAAGTGTGCAAAAATTATTTAAACAAAATTAGGCAGGTGCGCAAATGTGGACACCCCAACAGAAAAAAAATACATCAATTTTTTGTAGATCCTCCTTTTGCAGAAATAGCCTCAAAACACTTCCTATAGCTTCCGTTGAGAGTCTGGATTCTGCTTGAAGGTATTTTGAATCATTCTTCTTTACAAAATATCTCAGGTTTGTTGGTTTCTGAGCATGGACAGCCCGCTTAAAATCACACCACAGATTTTCAATAATATTCAGGTCTGGGGACTGAGATGGCCAGAACATTGTTCTTGTTCCTCTGCATGAATGGCTTAATAGATTTTAAGCAGTGTTTAGGGTTGGTGTCCAGCCCCGGCGCAACTTCAACTTTGTCACTGATTCATGAACATTGTTCTCAAGAATCTGCTGATGTTGACTGGAATCCATGTGACCCTCAGCTTTAATAAGATTCTCAGTACCTGCACTGGTCACACAGCCACACAGCATGATGGAACACCTCCAAATTTTACTGTAGGTAGCAAGCATTTTTCTTGGAATGCTGTGTTCTTTTTTAGCCATGCATACCGTCACTTGTTATGTCCAAATAACTCAATTTTAGTGTCTTCAGTCCACAGCACCTTATTCCAAAATGAAGCTGGCTTGTGCAAATGTGCTTTAGCATACCTCAAGCAACTGTTTGTGGTGTGTACGCAGAAAAGGCTTCCTCTGCATTACAGCATCATACAGCATCTCCTTGTGCAAAGTGTACTGTATAGTTGAACAATGCACAGAGACACTATCTGCAGCAAGATCATGTTGTAGGTCTTTGGAGCAGGTCTGTGGGTTGACTATGACTCTTCTCACCATCCTTCACATCCTTCTTTCTTATCCCGTCTTCAGTTATAATAGTTGCTGGCATTTGTTGTTTGTCTTTGTTTTTCTATTTTATTACTTTTATCCACTCAGCCTCCTGGTGTTGTTTTGGGTCTTCAAACAGTGGTCTCCAGAATCTCTCAACTTCTTCTCTCTCGGGTGGCTGTTGTACTTTTATCGTGTCCTTTGCCATGTTCCTGTAAACTAGCCTTGGGTTTTCTGTAAACTGCTTGTTTATCTGTTTTGCATTTATTTTCTTGTCTTTGTCCTGTATGAATTATCATGTGTGTGTTTAGAATGCTCTTTCGCCCAAATCTTCGACCACACTCAGAACAGCCAAATGCTTTTTGTCCTGTATGAATTATCATGTGTGTATTCAGGGCACTCTTTCGCCCAAATCTTCGACCACACTCGGAACAGGCAAATGCTTTTTGTCCTGTATGAATTATCATGTGTTTGTTCAGGTAGCTCTTTTGTCCAAATCTTCGACCACACTCAGAACAGACAAATGCTTTTTGTCCTGTATGAATTATCATGTGTGTATTCAGGGTGCTCTTTCGCCCAAATCTTTGACCACACTCAGAACAGACAAATGTTTTTTGTCCTGTATGAATTATCATGTGTCTGTTCAGGTTGCCCTTTAGTCCAAATCTTTGACCACACACAGAACAGACAAATGGCTTTTGCCCTGTATGAATTATCATGTGTCTGTACAGAGTGCTCTTTAGTCCAAATCTTTTAGCACACTGAGAACAGCCAAATGGTTTTTGTCCTGTCTGAATTCTAATGTGTTTGTTCAGAGAGCCCTTCTGTTTCCGTCTTTTACTCTGACCAGGACAGCTAAATGGTTTTCTACTTGCTTGCCTCTCTTTATGTTGCTCTGAGTTGTTCATGTGACCAGATGCTTTTCCATATGTAAAGTCTTTAAATTGTCTCTCATCAGTTATGCCTAAACAAACAATATTTGTATTTTTTCGAAAGTTAAAATGTGACTGAAGTTCTCTGGTCTGTTTCCAGTCATCACTATCATCAGTCTCAGTTCCAGAACTGTCTGAACTCCTGCCACTGGTATCTGGTTGTAAATGACTGTTTGAACCTGAGTTGCTGGCTGGTTGTGGTCCTCCATCATCCTCTCCATCAGCTTCTGCTGTCAGTGTTCTGTGTACAGATGAGCTGCTGGCTACAGGCTCAGCCTCTGTGCTTGCATCACTTCGGCTTTGATGAAGCTGTGATGACTCTGGTTTTTCGTCATCATTTTCACTCTTGACAGGGACGACAGTGAAACCAAACATGGTGAGATCTGCCTCCTCCAGCTGCTGAAGCTGCTCTCCCTTCTGAGTTATCCACAGCTTCTCTTCTTCTTTAATGTCCTCCTGGTCAATACCGAGATTCCATTCCTGATATTCAGGAAGAGTTTCTTCTTTAATCACCAACAACGGCTGCTTGTCTGCAAAGAAACAAATTAACAATAAATGTTAGAACAACACTCATTAACATAAAGTAACAGAGTGGTGAGTCTGACCTGACAAGTGCAGTGATGGAACTGATAAAGTGGAAGTGTATATCAGGATGTTTTAAATTTCACAAATTTTAATGCACATCTCTGGCTTCCACAACTAACTATTGCAATGTTTTATTTTCTGGATTTCCAAAAAATAGTATAGGATGTCTACAGATGGTACTGAATTCTGCTGCTCAAGTTTTGATGAAAACTAGATGGTTTGATCACACCCCTGCCGGCTTTCCTTCACTGCCTCTATGTGACTCAAAGAGCAGATTTCAAGGTTTTGTTGCTGACATATAAGGTTCTAAATGGTCATGAGCTCAACTGTCTTGCATAACTTGTTCAGCCTTTCTGTGCCTCCTTAGTGTCCTGTGGTCCTTGGATGCAGACTTACTCTGTGTCTCAAGGGTTAAAAAGAAGTCAGCAGGTTTCAGAGTATTTTCTTGCCATGCTCATATCTTGTGGAAGAAGCTGCCTGTTGGGATTCATTAGTTTTAAGGTTTCTTTTTTTATATATCCAAGGCCATCAAATATGGACATCGGGTATAGCGAAGGCTTTGTATCAGTTTGCAGGGATGAGATTGGCAAATTTGATTTTCAGAGGAAAATAAGCCAGGGTCCAGGGGCCGCAGGCCCCGGCGGGTCCAGGGCGGAGCATTTTTGCTGTTTTAAAACGTGTAAATTGCACTAAAATGATATTAAAAAACTACTATAAATGCCAGGTGTTCATATCTATAATTCAAACTGTAAACCCTTACTAAGACCGTCTACTGTACATGTGTATTTCTGTGACCAAAATATTTTTTCATAACTAGACTTACTTGATTTTCAGCATTCTCCACTTTCAGCATGGCACACTTGTCAACAAACATACATGTACATGCAATCCTCAAATACATGTACATGTATAATCCAATGATCTATGTCCATTGAACTGTCAGACCATATAAGGTTTGTATTTAGTCGATGTGATCTCCACCTATAACACGGTCATCACGTGTATACATGTATATAATATACACAGACATACATGTATATACGAGGGCTGTCAATAAAGTAACGGTCCTTTTTATTTTTTTCAAAAACTATATGGATTTCATTCATATGTTTTTACGTCAGACATGCTTGAACCCTCGTGCGCATGCGTGAGTTTTTCCACGCCTGTCGGTGACGTCATTCGCCTGTGAGCACTCCTTGTGGGAGGAGTCGTCCAGCCCTTCGTCGGAATTCCTTTGTCTGAGAAGTTGCTGAGAGACTGGCGCTTTGTTTGATCAAAATTTTTTCTAAACCTGTGAGACACATCGAAGTGGACACGGTTCGAAAAATTAAGCTGGTTTTCAGTGAAAATTTTAATGGCTGATGAGAGATTTTGAGGTGATTCTGTCGCTTTAAGGACTTCCCACCGTGCGAGACGTCGCTCAGCGCTCTCAGCCGCCGTCGTCAGCCTGTTCAAGCTGAAAACCTCCACATTTCAGGTTCTATTGATCCAGGACGTCGTGAGAGAACAGAGAAGTTTCAGAAGAAGTCGGTTTCAGCATTTTATCCGGATATTCCACTGTTAAAGGAGATTTTTTTAATGAAAGACGTGCGGACGGGTCCGCGCGTCGGGACGCAGCCGACGCGGTGCGGCGGCACAGGAAAAACACCTCCGTGTTGATAACCATTTGTAAAATCCAGGCGGCTTTTGATGGCTTTCAGTGGAGTGAGTATATGAGAAATTTTTAACAGCAGGACATGTTCCAACTTGTCCTTAAGGCTTTCAACAGAGGTGTTTTTCCTGTGGCGGAGCGTCGCGTCGGCTCGCAGCCGACGCGCGGACCCGTCCGCACGTCTTTCATTAAAAAAATCTCCTTTAACAGTGGAATATCCGGATAAAATGCTGAAACTGACTTCTTCTGAAACTTCTCTGTTCTCTCACGACGTCCTGGATCAATAGAGCCTGAAATGTGGAGGTTTTCAGCTTGAACAGGCTGACGACGGCGGCTGAGAGCGCTGAGCGACGTCTCGCACCGTGGGAAGTCCTTAAAGCGACAGAATCACCTCAAAATCTCTCATCAGCCGTTAAAATTTTCACTGAAAACCAGCTTAATTTTTCGAACCGTGTCCACTTCGATGTGTCTCACAGGTTTAGAAAAAATTTTGATCAAACAACGCGCCAGTCTCTCAGCAACTTCTCAGACAAAGGAATTCCGACGAGGGGCTGGACGACTCCTCCCACAAGGAGTGCTCACAGGCGAATGACGTCACCGACAGGCGTGGAAAAACTCACGCATGCGCACGAGGGTTCAAGCATGTCTGACGTAAAAACATATGAATGAAATCCATATAGTTTTTGAAAAAAATAAAAAGGACCGTTACTTTATTGACAGCCCTCATATAATTACAATGTTCTAGCACACTACAATAACGTCAAAATGTCTGTTTATATAATGCACTGACTGTGTGTGTGTGTGTGTGTGTGTGTGTGTGCGCAACACCGAAGAAAGGGCGGGAGAAACGCATACGAGTATATAACCTTTGCGCTGATTGGTCATAAGCTTTGTAATAACCAATGAAAACGTGCGTAAGTAACAGCTTCGACTGAGCTTCAATACCATCTCGGTTTTTATGATTTGTTGGAGGGAAAACTACCGAATACAGTGGTCCCTCGTTTATCACGAGAGTTACGTTCTAAAAATAGCCCGCGATAGGCGAAATCTGCGAAGTAGTCAGCGTTATTTTTTACAATTATTATGGACGTTTTAAGGCTGTAAAACCCCTCACTACACACTTTATACACTTTTCTCAAATAGGCATTAACATTTTCTCACTTTTCTCTCATGTGTAAACACTCTCAAAGTTCAAACATTAGTAGAAAAATAAGTCCAGTATTATAGAATGAATCCAAAGATCAAAACCTGTTTTCAGGCCCAAACATTTGTTTGAGAAATAAAAACAGAACGTTTTCCTATAGATAATTATGATGGCTTTTAGAACTAACGAATTTAATTTTAACAATCAACCTACGAGGTTGGACACATAAGAAATTATTAATAGTGACTGACCAGTATTTCACAGTTCCTCTGATCGCGCCTCTGTGTCCTGGCGCCGCGCCGCTCTTTTTCCACTGAGTCACACCTCGCTGCAGGTGTCTTTTTCCAAGTGAAGAACACAGTTATCGGTAGTTGTTGGCGCTCTTTTTTCTTCTGGGTGAGAAGCAGAACACAATGCGCGTGCTGTTTCTTTGCTCACTGCCTCCGGTGTTACCGTTGCGAGACGGATGCGGGACCCGCAAAGAAGCCAAGTCATTAAAAAGATACAAACTTCTCTCAGTGGCCACGGAGCTCTGTGGCTGTGGTTACAGAGACCATGCAGCACTGCGGATTTTTCCGCAAGAATTCTATCCTTGCTGGAGCGCTCTGCATCAAAACAGCGAGCGTAGTCTCTGGACCTGTTGCCAGATTTTGGCTGCATGCGCTGTTTAAAAAAGAAAAAAAGAAAAAAAAAGAAGAAGCATGCAAAACTGCACTAAAAAAATATCCGCGAAAATGCGAGACCGCAAAAGGTGAACCGCGATATAGCGAGGGAACACTGTATTGGAAGTTGAAAGACTACACAGTTACCTCCCTTACACTACATGCTCATTGTGCACCTACTTCATACTGGTCACTGTCAGCACAGCGTTACTTCCATGTTCGGCTGACTGACAGACTGATCGAACTTGCTGCGTCGGCGATAACAAACAAAGACCACTCAGTGTTCTGAATAGATGACAATTTTATTAAACAAAGGTACTCCTGGCATTAATTTTTTTTTGCATTCTTACCCCCCCTAAAATTTTCTCAACGGATTCACAAAATTGACCCCCGGGACTGTCAAATCCGCGGAAATCAGCGGATCCGCGGAAAAATCTCATCCCTGAGTTTGTCCGTGCTCAGCATAAATCCAGTCTTATTATTGCCAGTAGGGATGCACCGATACCACTTTTGTCCAGACTGAGTACAAGTACATACATTTGAGTACTCTTCGATTCCGAGTACCGATATGAATACTTAATGATACATTACAGTTCTATGATGACTTTGAAAATGTGTTTTATTCATTAGTTGTTCCTTACTTTTTGACTGTAATGGGCCTTTCACACTGCACACTTTATGTGCGTCAGGCAACGCCTCCCAACACGTCGTGACGTCAGACACTTCCTTTCGGAAGAGACAAGGGGGTCGGGGATTGCTACATCACACTCTGGCTGTTTGCACAACTTGAAAAAAAGTTGAGCGAACGCCATCTTGAATTTGTGTCACCTGAACCACAAAAAAGCTTTAAAAAACAGCAGTAGAACGATTCTCCCATCACCCTGCTGGGAGAAGCTTTTTTTCCCCAGCTACTTTTTGAAGTGACGGCAACCGTGGGAGGACTGACGATTTGGTGGGATATCGATCGCACCGCAACATCGGGCTGACCCGCACGGAGAAGCCGCGGTTCAGGTATTGAACTTATTTATTTGGCACACAACTCGTCAATAACAAAAACTGATACACAAGACAATTCCACAGTGACATGTGTGACCAAAAAGCAAGCACACAGGCGACAGTGGTAAGGAAAAACTCCGTCTGATGTATTGAGGAAGAAACCTGAAGCAGACCAGACTCTAAGGGGTGACCCTCTGCTTGGGCCATGCTACAAACACATTTAACAACACAAACTCAAATCCCATTATCATAAACATATCAAGTGAACACCGTGTCTTCGTCTACATACATATACAGTATACATGTATACACAGACCATCATACACCTACACATACATAGTTTAGTTTTAGACAAATTTAATGATAATTTGTTAATATCAAACCATCTCTTTAACTTTATCATTTCTTTTCCTAAATCAGATAATAATTGTTGCAGATTTTCCCCTGAGCAAAACAGGTTTGTGTCATCTGCAAAGAGCAGTTTTAACCATATCTGAGACTTTACATAAATCATTAATGTATAAAATAAATAATTTTGGGCCCAACACAGAACCCTGTCCAGATATGAAGAACAGTATTCCCCGAGTTTAACAAACTGCTTTCGGTTTTGTAAGTAGCTTTTAATCCAACTCAGAGCAACTCCTCTGATCCCATACAGTTCCAACTTTTGAAATAATATATTGTGATCAACTGTGTCAAAAGCCTTTCTTAAGTCAACAAATAAACCTGCAACTATTACCCTTTGGTCCACATGTTTATTGATCTCTTCTATGGAATTGAGCAATGCCAGTGTCGTGGACCTTTTCGCTCTAAAAACATATTGACTTTCATCAAGCAAGTTGTGTCGATCTATAAATTTATCCAGTCTGCTGTTGTAAAGTTTTTCCAGTATCTTTGAAAATTGTGACAGTAGAGAGACAGGCTTGTAATTAGTAAAAAGATGCTTGCTGCCAGATTTGAATAAAGGTATCACTTTTTCCACTTTCATACTGTTAGGAACAATCCCAGTTTGAAATGATTTGTTAAAAATATATGATAATGGTTTTGCGATTTCAGTGATTATTTGCTTTACTAAGGACATATGTACCTCATTATGATCCATTGACTTTTTACTTTTACATGTACTAACTATGTTAATAATTTCCCTTTCATCTACTGGGCTGAGAAACATTGTGTGCGGATTTCTGGTGATTAATTGCTGATTTTCCCATGTACTATGTGGGATTTCAGCTGCCAGATCTGCCCAGGGTGATACCTGGGCAAAAGCGAGGCAGGCAGCCGGGGTGATGGAGCAGACCCACTCAGTCCGAAATCTCCCACATTTGGATATATGCGAAGTCCCAGTTTGACCTATGGAGCTTAGTTCTGCAGTTTTATTGAAGTGAGAATAATATAAAAATAAAACGTGACTAGGCATGGGCTGGTATGAGATTTGGATGGTATGATAACCCTGGGCAAAAATACCACGGTTTCACTGTATTATGTATAGCTTTAAAAATGTGCATTAACAACATTATGGCTATTTGCATATGAAGCGTGCATGATTCAGGCGCATTAATTGACACGATGTCTACCGTTACGAGTACTATACCACTGATAACTTCAGAGAAAATACCAAAATAATAGTCGTGTTATGTGTCGGACGCAGCTCGGAGAACCGACCAGCGTTTGAAGGACCCAGTATGAAATAAGCAGAGCACGGTTCAAAGGCTAACTGAATTTAATACATAACAGTGATAATATAATAACAGAAAGGTGCGGTCTGGCGTGGTGCGCTCCCAGCAGCGCTAACGGTCCGGAGCCAGAAGCTGTTTCGGACTCAAGGACCCCGCCGACACCCCCCAGATGGCCGCAACAACCGAGTCTGTGAAAGAAGGAACCATTATGTGAGTCCACACTCTACACACAGAACACTTAAAGGTGTACAAACAGCAAACACCTCCTGGCTTGATTACTGATCAGCTTCCCAACCTGCAGGCATGGAACATCCAGTTCACAAAACTCCACCGCAGTGGAAGCTGATACATGACTAACAAACAGCTCAATACAATAAGGTGTGAGGGACACCACATTTACTGACTGTATAACTGTTAGTCACAAAATCTAACGTACCTCAGGAAGTGTGCTGACGAGCGTGAGACCTCACCCCCTCCTCTTTCACAGACTGTGCATCAAACCTGGACGTTCTCAGCATCCGCTGTTGATGAGATGGCTCCCGAGACGACGATCTCACCCGTCTGGTCACAAGGTCGGGTCTCTGGCAAATACACACTGTGCACTCCAGTCTTAAATGCCAACATGTTCCAATCCATCCAGATGCACCACAGCTGTGAGTCCTGACGAGTCGCAGGTGATCAGGGTGAGGTCCTGACAGCCTCAGCAACACAGCCACTCAGTCCCAAACGCAAGCCACCTGGGAGGAAACCAAAAGACAAACAAACCGGCAGCCAGGCCCCCCCAGCCATATAACAAGTCGGTCTTTTAGACATGTAGCATCTCCCCCGTGGGAAACATGACTTACTTGCATTGGGAGAAACGTGGCTGGAATAATGTCCGCATTATTGGCCCAGCTTCACCAACAAAGTGCTTGGAATAGATGTATTTGTCCTTCTTGACATGTTTGTGGGAGAAATTTGGTCAACCACAAGCACGACTCGAGTCCACCGCTTGTACTTCTCAGTGATTTCAAGGATGGGATAAAGTTTACTTCTTCCATGTAATCCTTTGCGGGTACCTTGAATCGCTCCGCGTCCGACACAGGCCATAGCTACGATGCTTTGGTGCCACCGTTTTTGGTTTGAAGGGCTATTCCACGGAAAATAAAACGAAAGGCCGACTTGGTCCTTTTAGATAGAGGGAAAAGTTCAGTGCAGGCTTCACCTCCTTCAGCCATGATGCAGAGCTAGCTAATGTTAGCTGCCTGTTTGTAAACAGAGACAGAGGTGCGCGCCAAGGGGAAGGGTGGCAGCGGCCACCTCCGCGCTGCCTTTCAAGAATTCTCATAACTCGCTCATACCGTAGAAACGGTAAAACAGAAAATTTTAGTGGTTTTGACACCGTGGCTTTTTCATATTGTGGTATACCATGAAACTGGTTATCGGCCCATGTCTAAACGTGACGTTTACTGCACTGCTGTGAAGGTTTAATGATCGGCTAACGTTAGCTTAGCCTTTTAGCACAGTTGATCTGACTGAACGTTTTAATTTGTAAATGGTTGTCTTTTTTTATTTCTACCAAATACGAGGTCTATTAGATAATAAACCGACCCTTTTTTTTTTTTTTTACTATATGGATTTGAATGACATGCGATTACACCAATCATGCTTGAACCCTCGTGCGTATGCGTGAGTTTTTTCACGTGTGTCGGTGACGTCATTTCCCTGTGGGCAGGCCTTGAGTGAGATGTGGTCCCGCCCTCTCGGCTGAATTCCTTTGTTTCACACGCTGCTCGAGACGGCGCGCGTTGCTTTATCAAATTCTTTTCTGGACCTGTGAGGAATATCCGAGTGGACACTATTCGAGAAATTAAGCTGGTTTTCGGTGAAAAGTTTAATGGCTGATGAGAGATTATGGGGTGTTTCTGTCAGTGTAAGGACTTCCCACGCAGCGGGACGTCCTGCAGCGCTTCCAGGCACCGTCGTCGGCCTGTTTCGAGCTGAAAACATCTTCATTTAAGGCTTAATTCACCCAGGACGTCGTGAGAGAACAGAGAAGATTCAGAAGAGGCCGGCATGAGAGCTTTATGCGGACATTCCACTGTTTAAGGACATTTTTTAATGAAAGATGTCCGCGCAAATTCGCCGAGTTGTTTCCGTGACGACTCGGCAAATCTGTGTGCGCCGCGACAGGAAAAACACCTCCGTGTTGAAAACCATTTGTAAAATTCAGGCGGCTTTTGATGGCTTTCAACAAGTGAGTGAGAAATTGTTTAACAGCTTGGGCATGTTCCAACTTGCCTGTTAAGGTTTCCAACGGAGGTGTTTTTCCTGTCGCGACCCCCCGCGGTCGGGTCCGGCCTGACATGCGACACTGCCTGCACGTTCTTTCATTACAAAATGTCCGTTAACAATGGAATGTCCGAATAAACTCCTCATGCCGACCTCTTCTGAAAGTTCTCTGTTCTCTGACGACTTCCTGGGTCAACAGAGCCTGAAATGTGGAAGTTTTCAACTTGAAACGGCGAGACGCTGCCACCTCGAAGCGCAGATCGCCGTCAGGCGCCGTGGGCCGTCCTTACGGCGACACTACCAGACCAAAATCTCTCATCAGCCGTTAAAATTTTTTACCGAAAACCAGCTGAATTTATCGAATGGTGTCCACTCAGTTGTGCCTTACAGTTTTGAAAAAATTTTGATCAAACAAAGCAGCAGTCTCTGAGCCATTCCTAAACAATGAAAAAAATCGACGAGAGGGTGGGCCACTCCTCACTCAAAGACTGCCCACAGGCGAATGACGTAACTTTTCTAATAGACCTCGTACAGCTCCAGCTTATTTCGGAGACCACAAAAGCTCAACTTTAAATAACTTTTTTTCCTGGTGTTTTTTTTTTCCTGTCATTTTTTAATATATAAACTGTTTAGTATTTCTTTATATTTTAAGAAATATTTTTATTTGTCCCAATCAGGAACATTTGCTGTGCAGACAACCTAACTACAGATGCACTTCAAAAACTTCCATTGCTGAGTTGAACACCATGAAGTCCAGTCGGAAGAAAACATCTCTAGGAGAAAAGTGTCTTCAACAACACCACCAGAGGTCAAAGCTGCAGAACAGACCTTCATCTGGTCCCGAGAATCCAGCATAACATCACCTGCTTTTAAATAAAAGGCTCTTTAAAAGCTGTTTCATTTTATATTTTAACAATAAATAAATGGATCATTAAAAATGTCCATGAAATTAAAGTTAAGTCAGACATTTGCACAGGTAGAAGCTCTCCCATGTGCACAATTTTAAAACATTCACAATCACTAGTCAAATTCATATTTTAGAAATGACTCTGTCCTGATCACAACATTAAAGGCACTCACATATTTTGACGTAATTATAAGTTGAAATGACTCAAAAAAATATTCCATCATGAGGACTACTTTACAATCACTGCAGTCATTGTTAAATTATCTCCTTTTGCATTTATAATAAACATTGTATTTATTTATTGTCTGTTTTTCTGGTTGAAATGAGATATGCATAATCTACCAGACTTACTTATTTATTTATTTTTTTTACAAATTTTCATGATATTTCTATAAATGAGCAGTCCTGTAACACATTTCTGTTTTGTATAGATCAGCAATTTCTGCACTGATCTGTTTTGTAGAGATCAGTGGTTTCTGCCACTTCCGACACATTGTTCCTATTCTACAGTGCGAAGCTACATCATGGTTCAGAGCGGCGAAAGTTGGATTGGGTTGAACTTTGACCGCATCAGCCTGTTGACAAGCGGCAATGCGCACTCCCGTCAGAAGCATCGGTTTAGCTCAGCTTTAGGGCTGAAATGATTACTTGAATAACTCAAATAATTTGATTACAAAAAATGATCGAGGCAAATTCTGTGCCTCGAATCTTCGTTTAAACGCTGTAGTACATATGCCAGGCTTGTGTGTGGCACTGTAATGTCCCCAGAAAAACAACAGAAGACTAGACCATGCGCTCAGGCCGTGTAACAGCTAATAATTTAGCCCTTAAAGTTACCGCTTTCCAATGCGACACAGAGTAAAATAAAGCCTTTTAAGAGAAAGAGGGTCCACACCGATCATCTGAAATAGACTTACTGCGCATTTAAAGCAAAGCAGTGTGTTTGTCTATTATTAAAAAACACACGGTCTGCTCGACGTGGTGAGTGACTATTGACCCGACGGCCGGGTACCCACAGTCGAAGCCGGCTGCTGTTCAGACTCGCACTAAGTGTTTCGCTTATTCTGGGCAACACACAATGCTTCACAAACACGGTAACAAAAAAAAAACAACAAAACAGTAACCGCGAGGCTTGGCATGTTCAACCTCCTGCTGAAATGCATCTGCTGAATCGCAGAGAAACAGGGATTAAAAAAAAAAACAAATCACGTAGGGATCCAGTCCACCAACCTTAAAAAAAACCAACAGCTCAAAATGGTTACATTTTACAAGTTTGGGGGGGGGGGGGACAGAAAACCACCTCCCATCGCCATTTCAGCAAAATGTCAAGACTTTGGCACAGGGACATTGTGCCATTGCTTAGGGAGAGCCCTGGACTATTGATGTTGTTTAAAAACACAAAAGTACTTTTTATCCAATTACTCGATTAATCACCAGAATAATCGATAGAATACTCGATTACAAAAATAATCGACAGCTGCAGCCCTACTCGGCTTCTGACGCGATGCTTCTGACGCCTCTAAAAAGCAACGCGTCTCATTGAAAATAATGCTTTTTAGAGCGATTCATGACGCCTCTGACACTTCTGAAGCGTCCGGTGTGAAAGGCCCTTTAGTGCTACCAGTATCATTAGCTTTGTTTTAATTTACAAACATTTCACTTAAATCATGTAACTTCACTTTTTGACTACAACAAATCGTCCTTTAACATTAATCGTGTGTTTCTTAACAAACATGACACTCATCTCACTTAAATGTAACCTGTGGACTTCAGCACTACAAAATATACAACACCAGGAACAGAACTGAAACTGTCCATCACTAACTTTACTTAGTCTGTGAGCACTAAGCCTTTTTTGAAAACGTGAGGGGCAGATTCTTTTTGATGAAAAGAAGCTTGTTTGCGTTATCAGCTGTAAGACTGTTTCTGTTTTCATCTACAGTGTGTGACACTGAGCTAAACAGCCTTTCACTCTCCATACTATTTTTTTTACTTTTAATTAAATAAATACAGGTAACATACAACCCCAATTCCAATGAACTTGGGACGTTGTGTAAAATGTAAATAAAAACAGAATACAATTATTTGCAAATCCTCTTCAACCTATATTCAATTGAAAACACCACAAAGACAAGATATTTAATGTTCAAACTGATAGACTTTTTTGTTTTTGTGGAAATATTTGCTCATTTTGAAATGGATGCCTGCAACACACATAATTGTTCACAACTCACCCCATCTTTGCTTGTGAATGGCTGAGTCTTTTGGGGATGCTCCTTTTATACCCAATCATGACACTCACCTGTTTCCAATTAACCTGTTCACCTGTGGAATGTTCCAAACAGGTGTTCTTTGAGCATTCATCAACATTCCCAGTCTTTTGTTATCCCTGTCCCAGCTTTTTTGAAATGTGTTGCAGGCATCCATTTCAAAATGAGCAAATATTTGCACAAAAACAAAAAAGTCTATCAGTTTGAACATTAAATATCTTGTCTTTGTGATGTCTTCAATTGAATATAGGCTGAAGAGGATTTGCAAATCATTATATTCTGTTTTTATTTTAACTTCATTGGAACTGGGGCATTGGAACTGGGCCCGTGGCACGCTTGGCCGCAGCCCGTGCGGTCACAGAGGCAAAAACTCGGGTCTGGGAGGAATTCGGGGAGGCTATGGGGGAGGACTATCGGTCAGCCTCAAAGAGATTCTGGCAAACCGTCCGACGCCTCAGGAGGTGGAAGCAGCTCTCCACCGCCACTGTTTACGGAGCGGTTGGGGAGCTGTTGACCCTGACTGGGGATGTTGTCGGGCAGTGGAAGGAGTACTTCGAGGATCTCCTCAATCCCATCGTCACGTCTTCCGAAGAGGAAGCAGAGACTGGGGACTCAGAGGCGGACTCATCCATTACCCAGGCTGAAGTCACCGAGGTGGTTAGAAAGCTCCTCGGTGGCAAGGCTCCTGGGGTGGATGAAATCCGTCCTGAGTACCTTAAGTCTCTGGATGTTGTGGGACTGTCTTGGTTGACACACCTCTGCAGCATCACGTGGCGATCAGGGACAGTGCCTCTGGATTGGCAGACCGGGGTGGTGGTCCCTCTGTTTAAGAAGGGGGACTGGAGGGTGTGTTCCAACTATAGGGGGATCACACTCCTCAGCCTCCTCGGTAAGGTCTATTCCAGAGTACTGGAGAGGAGAATTCGACCGATGGTCGAACCTCGGATTCAGGAGGAGCAGTGTGGTTTTCGTCCTGGTCGCAGCACACTGGACCAGCTCTACACGCTCCATCGGGTGCTCGAGGGTTCATGGGAGTTCGCCCAACCAGTCCACATGTGTTTTGTGGATCTGGAGAAGGCGTTCGACTGTGTCCCTTGGGGCACCCTGTGGGGAGTGCTCCGGGAGTACGGGGTCCGGGGTCCTTTGCTAAGGGCTATCCGGTCCCTGTACGACCGCAGCAGGAGCTTGGTTCGCATTGCCGGTAGTAAGTCAAACCTGTTTCCAGTGCATGTTGGCCTCCGCCAGGGCTGCCCTTTGTCACCGGTTCTGTTCATTATTTTTATGGACAGAATTTCTAGGCGCAGCCAGGGTGTAGAGGGGGTCTGGTTTGGGAACCACAGAATCTCGTCTCTGCTGTTTGCGGACGATGTGGTTCTGTTGGCTTCGTCAAATCAGGACCTTCAGTGTGCACTGGGGCGGTTTGAAACCGAGTGTGAAGCGTCTGGGATGAAAATCAGTACCTCCAAATCCGAGGCCATGGTTCTCGACCGGAAAAAGGTGCTTTGCCCTCTTCAGGTCGGTGGAGTGTCCTTGCCTCAAGTGGAGGAGTTTAAGTATCTCGGGGTCTTGTTCATGAGTGAGGGACGGATGGAGTGTGAGATCGATAGACGGATCGGTGCAGCGTCTGCAGTGATGCGGTCGCTGTATCGGACCGTCGTGGTGAAGAGAGAGCTGAGTAGGGGGGTAAAGCTCTCAATTTACCGATCGATCTACGTTCCGATCCTCACCTATGGTTTGGCTCATGACCGAAAGAACGAGATTGTGGGTACAAGCGGCCGAGATGAGTTTCCTCCGCAGGGTGGCTGGGCGCTCCCTTAGAGATAGGGTGAGGAGCTCGGTCACTCAGGAGGAGCTCGGAGTCGAGCTGCTGCTCCTCCACGTCGAAAGGAGTCAGTTGAGGTGGCTCGGGCATCTTTTCCGGATGCCCCCTGGACGCCTCGCTGGAGAGGTGTTCTGGGCACGTCCCATTGGGAGGAGGCCCCGGGGAAGACCCAGGACACGCTGGAGGGATTATACCTCTCGGCTGGCTTGGGAATGCCTTGGGGTTCCCCCGGAGGAGCTGGGGAAGGTGTGTGTGGATCGGGAGGTCTGGGCGGCTTTGTTTGAGCTGCTGCCCCCGCGACCCGACTCCGGATAAAGCGGAAGAAAATGGATGCATGGATGGAACTGGGGTTGTACACAAATACAAGCCTTAATGTTTTTCCCCAAAGGTGGAAATTGATGAGCACAGTGTGCACGCACACGGTGTCAAGCAGCATCTCTGCAACACACTGAGTCAAATGGAGTAATTTTCTCATTTTGTTTTATTTTTTTTCCTTTGTGGATCATGTGATAATTTCATCACATTCAGAGAGAATAGCCCGTTGCCTGTGGTAAATGAGCTTTTAACGAGGATCAGCGACACCTTCAACTTCTGGCACAAATTGCGGCCTGTGGAGGAGGAGTGGAGGGTCTGAACGCAGTGCCACAGAAATCCAACAAATGGATTACACCTGTAGCGGACGGAGCTGGCCTCCCATTGGCCTGAACACCCACACCGAGGGCTGAAACTCACTCAACTGATGGACAATCTCCGCCGCTGAAACCCTGATCTGAGTTCTGACGGCGCAATTGTGGCGCAAAGTGCAGTGTCACGGAGGAACTATTTTCAGCCATGACAAGGAATTAAAGTATTTTCAGATGTTGTTTTCCAAACTCAGGCGGCTTTATGTGGATTATTTTTCTTCAGGATCGTGTGATGACGAATTCCACTGAATCAGGTAAGACTTTATTATTTACTCTGTGTGTAAACTTTCTCCGCATGAGGACTGCGGCTTCAGCCAATCAATGGACAGCACTGATGAATGTATTTCAACTTATGAGTAAATTACATGAAAGCCTGTGAAAATCCATAAATTAGCAGCATCACTTTAAGCCGCAGTGTTCAAAACGTATGAAAAAAGTAGCGGCTTACAGTCTGGAAATTACGGCGCGTGTGTGTGAAAATCCCTCATTGAGAGGTTGACATCACACTGCTGTGAAAGGGTATAGAGTCACATAGTATAGGAGAAGATTTATGATTACAAGTACGAGTAAATGAATACGGGATCAGGCTGATACCCGATACTGGTATCAGGATCAGTGCATCCCTAACTACCAGAGTCTTGAAATTCACAGCGAACATTCTTGGGACACAGACCTTGGACAAGTTCAAAGATGGCTACCTTTGACCAGTGGTGGCACAGCTAACCGAAAAGTGATCTTTGATAACTGCTTATCCGGTAACTTTTATAACGCTAAACTGATAAACCACTTAAAATTTAGCTGAAGTTACAGCTAACCGCCAACTTTTAATATTGACTCGGTACACTGTCGGCTCCTGATAAGCCAGTTTCGAGTTTAAGCACCACAGGGGCTTCTGAGTAAATTCAAAGGTGATCACAAACCTAAAACAAACAAGGAGCCAGAGCTTTTGTCTTTATGCACCCTGCCTGCTGCTGCAAAGAAGTGTCATTTACTTTTCACACACAACAACACAGACGGTGGATGCACTGTTTGTGTTGCACAATGGCAAGCTGTCCCCAAAAGTGGTCAAATCCCGCAATATCATGCAGGGTTCAAGTCTCGCAACGGTAACCTATTGTGACGCTGAAATCACATGTAATTTGCTGTAAAATATTATGGGGTAAATGGGGATCTACGAGGTCTGTTAGAAAAGTATCGGACCTTTTTATTTTTTGCAAAAACCTGATGGATTTGAATCACGTGTGCTTGCATGAACAAACCTTGAACCTTCGTGCGCTTGCGTGAACGTTTTCACGCCTGTCGATTGCATCATTTTCTGGTAAGCAGCCATTGTGTGAGGACATGTGTAGTGCGCTCGGCGGATTTTCATTTCAAGGAAAAAGACGGAACGACTGGAGCAGCACCGCATCAAATTTTGCCAGAAACTGGGCGACAGCCAGGTGGAAACCATTCGGACGATTCAGACGGCTTTCGGTGACTTTTCAGTTGTGTGACTATCTGAGAAATTGTGGAAGAGGTGGGCATGTCACAACATGTCCTGTGAGACTTCAACACGGAGGCGCTTTTGCTCCACCGTTAGCAGCAGCATGAATTTCACCGCCACTCTTTTCATGGCCAAATCTTCTGTCACAGTGGAATGTACCGACAAAGTGCTGATGTCCACCTCTTCCGCAATTTCTCGGATAGTCACACGACGGTCCCGCATCACCACAGCGTTCACTTTGGAAATGATCTGGTCATTTCAGCATGTTGATGGCCAACCGGAGCGTGGCTCGCTCGCCACCATTGTGCGGACATCTTTAAACTGGTTGTACCGCTCCTTAATCTGTGTGATGCCCATAGGATCGTCACCGAAAGCTGTCTGAATCTTCCGAATGGTTTCCACCTGGCTGTCGCCCAGTTTCTGGCAAAATTTGATGCGGCGCTGCTCCAGTCGTTCCATCTTTTTCCTTGCAATGAAAATCCGCCGAGCGCGCTGCACACGTCCCACACAAAGGCTGCTTACCAGGAAATGATGCAATCGACAGGCGTGAAAAAGTCGTGATTAAAGAGGTGGGCAAGGCGGTACAATCTCAGACTGCGTTAACTTTTGAACTTAAACGCAAGTTGGAAACCATATCGGAGCAATTATCTGCCCTGCAAAGGAATTGATATTGGAGACCAGTGAATATTCACAATTGGATCTGGACAGTTAAAGAGAGGCAATATTGGAATTCTGTGTCACTGCTGTTTTCCTCCAAAAGGATTTCAATGGCCTTGGTGAAGCATTTGGCTTCCTCTTCATTTGCCCTCCCCTACAGCCACTCCAGACTCTACGCACACACGGACACAGACTGATATGAACTCATCTGCACGCGACACACGCCCCCCCACCCCTACCCCTCCTTTGTGTTTCACCCCCCCCCCCGCCCCCCCCCCGCCCCCAGCCTCCACACTTGCCACTCCCTTCCCCCTCTGGGAGGCCACGCGGCACGGCTGCAGCAACCTCCCACCTCCACCCCCCAAGCTCGGTTGTGCAGAATGAAGCTGCTGCAACCCATACTCACACTGCCTCAATTCGGATGACGGACTGTTTCAAAGTTTCGCGTACATAAACAATCAAATGTATATGTGCGTTTGTTTTAATTCTGATGTGTGCCATTACTATGTTCATCTAGTAATAATTGTGGATTAATTGCTGTATTTTTTGTCTGAAGTAATTGGGTGTGATATGAATTGCCCTTTTAGGGATCAATAAAGTTGTTTGAATCTTTGAATCTTGAAGAAATGCGGTGATAATCGGTTAACGCCATTGTCTCCGACTGACTTCCGTGACAGAGGAGGGCTGTCAATCAAACCTCACTCTTCAGAAACGACTAATCACAACAGAGCAAATCTTAGACAAAGGGAGTCGAAACATTGAGGGTGGCGATGTCACTTTTCTTCAGGAATAAATTATCCAGAGATTTTACACAATATGGAGAAATTTTATGTGTATCTTTCATCAAAATCCTCCTCATCCTGTTGTGTAAGTATTCACAGAATCTCTGGAGGAATACCCACTGAGGAAATTTTTGACAGTTACAACAACATGTTATAAAATATCAGTAACACAAACAAAGCTGAGTGAACAAACCTGTCCTGTAGAAGAGATTTGGAGGATTATAAACAGCATCCAGTCCTTTACCTCTTTTGTTTTCTTCTTTTAAATGACACATTTCTTCTTCCTGGTCTGCGATCATTCCATCATCAGCAGGTGTTACTTGTAGTTTCAACATGTCCCTCGGCTGCTGGACTTCAGACATGTTTGTAGAAAGACTTAAAATTTTAAAACACACAAAACAAAGAGAGAGTCAATGACCAAGTGGAGGAAAGACTAAAAACAGGCTGATTTAATCATCTGCTGCTGCTCTGCTGCCCAGTCACAAGTGTGAGACAACACCGAACTGTCCCTGTGCTGGGACAGATGTCTGAAAGCAGGAGACACCAACCCTGATCCCAGAGATCACCTGATGTGCACATTTTCCTTACATACATGCTGCAAGCAGCTGATTAGAGACAGAGATGATATATCATAACCATAAGATGTTTAAGTAAAACTAAGATGGTTTTAAACTAAAATTATTCTGAACTTACACAGTCAGTGATCAGGAAAACAACATAAGACAATAAGACACTGTCCTCATGTTGTGACAAAGTAATTGGACAATTTGTCAAATATCATGGCAACAAATTTATAACCACGGGTGCACATAACTGGTCCTCATGGTGCTTGTGCGTGCCAAAAATAAATGATGCATTGCAGAAAACACAAAGGAAGCACTTCATAAGAGGAAAGCAATGGCAGATTGTACGAAAAGTGTTTCCCTCTGCTGTGCATCAGTGATGTTTAGCACACATGAGCACAATGAGTACCAGTTATGTGCACCCGTTTATAACCATTTTAAGCGTTGTGTTTAGTTTTCATTTTAAATAAAGGAAGTCTGTTAGAAAACTATCTGACCTTTTTATTTTTTGCAAAAACTATATGGATTAGAATCATGTGCGCTTGCATCAGCCAAGCTTGAACCTTCGTGCACATGCGTGAGTTTTTTCACGCCTGTCGGTTGCGTCATTCGCCTGTGACCACGCTTTGAGTGAGCAGTGGTCCACCCCCCCATCGGATTTTCATTGTGAGGAAAATGTCTGAACGATTTGGAGCTTTGCTGCATAAAATTTTTCCAGAAACTGTGAGAGACAGCCAGGTGGAAACCATTTGGAAGATTCAGACAGCTTTCAGGGACGATTCTATGGGGATCACACAGATTAAGGAGTGTTACAACCGGTTTAAAGACGGCACACAATGGCGGAGGGCGCGCCGCGCTCCGAGCGGCGATTGACAGGCTGAAACGACCAGATCATTTCCAAAGTGAACGCTGTGTTGATCCGGGATGTCGTCTGACTACTACAGAAATGGCAGAAGATGTGGACATAGCACTTTTTCGGCACATTCCACTGTTACAGGAGTTTTTGTCATGAAAAGACGTGTGGAGGAATTCGCGCGTCGGGACGGAGCCACGGTGCAAGAGCTGGGCATGTTACAACATGTCCTGTGAGACCAACACGGAGGTGCTTTTGTCCCGCGCCATTAGCGGCTCTGTGGCGAATTCCTCTGCTTCTCTTTCCATGACAAAAACTCCTGTAACAGTGGAATGTGCCGAAAAAGTGCTATGTCCACATATTCTGCCATTTCTGTAATAACCAGACGATGTCCCGGATCAACACAGCGTTCGCTTTGGAAATGATCTGGTCGTTTCAGCCTGTCGATGGCCGCTCGGAGCGCGGCGCGCCCTCCGCCATTGTGCGGCATCTTTAAACCGGTTGTAACACTCCTTAATATGTGTGATCCCCATAGAATCGTCCCTGAAAGCCATCTGAATCTTCCGAATGGTTTCCACCTAGCTGTCTCTCACAGTTTCTGGAAAAATTTGATGCAGCAAAGCTCCAAATCGTTCAGATATTTTCCTCGCAATGAAAATCCGATGAGGGGGGAGGACCACTGCTCACTTAAAGCATGCTCACAGGCGAATGACGCAACCAACAGGCGTGAAAAAACTCACGCATGCGCACGAAGGTCCAAGCTTGGCTGATGCAAGCGCACATGATTCAAATCCATATAGTTTTTGCAAAAAATAAAAAGGTCGGATAGTTTTCTGACAGACCTCGTATTTTTAAATGTTTATTTGCCTCAATGGTCAAACCTGCAGCCTTTTTGGGTAAATTTAATATTCCAGGTTGGTTGAAAAATAACTCAAAGGCTCTGGTCGGGCTGGAACATATGGTACAAAACATAACCCCCCCCATGTTGATCAATTTTGATCTTTTCTATGATACATAATTTGACTGAAGCCTGAAGAAACCATGTCAGACTGAAAAATCAATGTTAGATTAAAATAATTTGTCATGTTGTAGTAAATATGTCACAGAGGCAGTTCCCCTTTAAAAAAAACAACTATTGTTTAGACTGTCTAATTTTAATTGCATGATTTGGTGTGATTTTATTTGGCATTTTAATTAGGGTTTTTTTTTTAGCTTATTGGTTTTAGCATTGACTTTTAATTAGATGAACTCAGCTGGGACTGACTGGACTGCATGAGGACACTGTGCTGATTGGAGAAGACACACAGGTGTGCCAGATAAGAGAGGACGCAGCAGAAGGAGGGGAGGCAGGATTGGGAAAACGTAGAGAGGCAGAGAACACGGACAGCAGACAGAGTGTGGTCCATACAGAGGAAAAAGGAGCCAGATGTGGGCGTGTCGCTGGAGGAAAAAGACGGTGACAACGCACTACCTGAGTTGACTACCAGCGTGCGTGGTGAGGAGAGACGCATTGGAGCCGGACCACGATGGTGCCGAGATACAGCGAATGTTAAAACGCCCAACTACAGCTAAGTTAAAGAAAGAAATCAAGTTACCCCCTCTTTGTGTGTGTGTGTGTGGGGGTGGGGGGGTGGGGGGGGGGTGTTTCATGCTTTGTGTGGTGCTCAGACAATCTCCCTCCTCTACAGCACAGCTGGGTGTCGGAGGAGCAGCAGAGAGGCAGCCAGAGGACAAGCCAGTACGGAGGCCCTGATGAGGGACAACGCGGCACCCACAATGACTTTTGCTCCTACTTCTGTGAACCCTATTTTTTTATACATTGGACTGTGTTTTTAGTTTTAGTAAAACCTTATCTTTGATTTATTAAAATTCTCTAATTAAACTTGTTAACTGATCATCTGGCTTTTTAGTTTTTTTAACAGTGAAAGAAACATTTTTATGCTGGTGAAAATTGAACCTTTTATCATGTTGTGACATCTCATGACAAATACACTCTCAAAGCATGTTGTAATTCAACAATGATTTGGTACCAGTGTCAGAGACGAGGAAAAACACTCTGAAGCTCTGATCTTGTGCCAAACATCAGGGGCACTCCCCTTGATATACATCTGGCAGAGATACATGTATATACAGTACAGTACACTGAACAGCACAGTACATTCAGGAGCAGAAAAACAGCCAAAGTGCACAGAAAAATCCTACAACAAAAACAATCCAGCAGCCAATCACATCTACTGCTCACTCTGAGTAGCAACAAAGACAAATAATGTTGTAGCCTAGCGGTGGGCGATGTAGCCTCAAAAGCAGCCATCAGACTCTATAACTCCTCCCTCTGACACTCATTAACATAACAGCTGTCCCCTCCCTGTCTCACTGTGTCTCATCAGTCATCCTTTTTAAGCTCCCCAAATGTCCAATAATAACATGTCTGCAGCTGCTCACATGTCCAAGAACTCTTCCACAGAATGTGCAATAAATAATTTGTATGTGTGATATTATCAACACTATCAGGAGCCATAATTCACCCTCAGTGTTAAAGAGGTTTTTAAAGTTGTATTATCCAGACAGATCTTCAATTTTATTTTCTTCTAATATTATTTTTATTATAGGGCAGCATGGGGGTTAGTGTGCTTGCTTCCGCACCAGAACGTTTCCGGTTCAAGACCACCAGTGCTTATTCTCCATGTCGTGGAGTTGTGTCAGGAAGGACATCTGTCGTTTTTCAACGTGCAGATACATATCAGGTCTGCCATGGAAACCTTGAGCAAAAAGAGCTGAAAGAACTTATGATGCTTATTTTTCTTATCCAGTCTCCTGCTCTTCATGTTAACTTGTATCTCTGTTTATCTGTGCAGTTGGAACATCAGTAGTTTCCTTCAGGATAAATTAAGTC
Organism: Thalassophryne amazonica; assembly: GCF_902500255.1. NCBI lineage: Eukaryota > Metazoa > Chordata > Actinopteri > Batrachoidiformes > Batrachoididae > Thalassophryne > Thalassophryne amazonica. The sequence goes on from NC_047120.1 coordinate 18,839,487, forward strand.
TTCTGATTTGAGTGAAACCATGGTGTTGTGCTTAGAGTTTGGCAGTTTGGGGTCATGCTGACACATGAGCTTCAAATTTTATGAATTGTGTGCATGATTCTATTTTTGTGTATGAAATGAGGAAAACCTGTAACTGATAATATTGACTGATCAGCTTTGTCATTCTATCACCAAGCTGAACTGTCCTTCATTTATCATCATAAAGCACAGTTTGTTGGGCCATACTAAAATATGAACTGGACAAAATAGAGCGAAATGAGGACTGATAATCACAAAAGGAGGGTAAATTGTAACGAAATGGAGCAGACTGACTCCAAATAAGCACTTTTAATTGTTTGACGTTTGTTTTGTTTTTTTTTGTTTTGTTTTTTATGATACGCCCAGTACACGTATTCGAGGCAGGTACGCCATATGGTGTTCAAGAGATGAAACTTCAGCCACTGGGTCAGGTCATTTCGTTACGTTTCACCCCCATTTTGTTATTATCAGTCCCCATTTCACTAAAAAAAATAAAGTACCTAATTGAATCATATTTGGAATCCGTCCTGGTCAGTCTGCTCCATTTCGTTACATTTCACCCTCCTTTCGTGATTATCAGGCTCCATTTCGTATTTTAGTATAGCCGTTTATTGGGATGTGGTGGAGTTGGTCTGAAATAAAGTTTGGTGGACAAACCTGCTCTGGATCAGCGAACTTCAAGCTTGAAAACAGCATCCAGCACGTTCACTAGTTTCTTCTATTCTTTAAATCCACTCGTTTCTTCTTGTTGCTCTTTGATGTGTTTGTTTCTACCAACTCAAATATCTCGGCATTAGCAGCAGTTAGCCGCTGTTCCACCTTTTCGCGCTAAATTCGCTTTTTCTGCTCCCAGTTTACTGTCAACCTTTGTGCTTCTGGGGCGCTTAAAACAACATATTCGAGAATCACAGAATGACGTTTTATCTGTACAGAGTTTCCAGCGTCACCAGCTAACTAGCTTTAGCCTCAGACAACAGGAAAGTTCTTCTTCGTTGGATTCTTCGTCTTCTTCTTCTTCTTCTGTGACTTTTATTGGCAGCTTGCAATTTCAGTGCACTACCGCCATCTACTGGACTGAGATGTGATCACTTTGGGATGGCAATGGACGACTAAACTAAAAAAAAAACAAAAAAAAACCTTAAAGTCTCCTCGCACATTGAGTTCTTTTCAGAAAATCTATAACTGCTTTGGCTGTGGACTGAGCACCAGGTATTCTAAGTAAGTGGCGTAATAAAAGAGAGTTCTTTGTTACCCTCTTAAGTTCCTCTCTCTCTGCAGAGTCCTGGCTACATCATGTCAGGAGTACATGCTGTACTGTTTCTGCCTCTCCACAGTACGGACACATCCCCGTCTCATGCTTTCCTATTGTGTGTAGACCGCTGTTCAGTGCTGTGTGGCCTATTCTTAACCCGGTGAACCAGGTGTCCTCCTGGCGTGTGAATGAACTGACTCTTTTAACTGCTACCGTTTGTTGAATACTGCATAGATGCCTGCCCTTCTCCCCCTTATCCCATATGTCTTGCCAAAGATTCTGAGTACCGTCTTTGATTATTGCTTTGAATTCTGACTTACTAAGTGGGACCGGTACCTCTACTCTGTCTGCCTTAAGTGCCTGTTTCGCCAACTTGTCTGCCTTCTCATTGCCCTCAATGACGGTATGAGCTGGAACCCTAGTGAAATGTAAAATGAGTTTTGACTGAGTCAGTCTAAAAACCAACTGAAGAACATCATCTAGAAGATCCTGTCTACATGCAGAATTCCCAGTCTGGATGCTCATTAAAGAGGACATAGAATCTGTACAAATCACAGACTTAGATGGCTTAACTTCCCCCAGCCACTGTAGTGCCATAATAATGGCCATCATTTCTGCAGAGAATATTGACAGGTGATCTGAGGTCCTTTTCTGAATGGAAATATCATATTCTGAAATGTAAACAGCCACCCCGTTTTGCCTGATGGGTCTTTGGATGCATCTGTGTATACTGTGTACTGTACCATATCATCATCCAAGATATCAAAATACTGTTGAACAGAAGAGGTTGTCTTGGCTATGTTTTTAGTCTCTAGGTTTATTATAGGTGAGCAGAAGAACCAAGGTGGAAATGCGCTGAAGTTGACAGATTTGTTGCATGGTATTGTACTGATTCCCATATCATCCGCATCTTTATTGCTGTTCCATCCAAAACTATAAGTCACAGTGCACCCATATTCCCAGCAATCCTCTAACACCTGCTTTTGTAGGATGTGTAGCCTCATGCCCTTGTAAAGTGACCCAGTATGCTAGTGAGAGTTTCAACCTTCGAAGAGTTAAAGGCATCTCCCCTACCTCTACTTGCAGTGCTGGAACTGATGAGGTTCTGAAGGCTCCACTACACAGCCGGAGAGCTTTGGCCTGCACCCTGTCCAGTCCAGCTAACGTTGTTTTTGATGCTGACTTATAAACTATACATACATAATCAAGAATCGACCTGATTATAGCAGTGTAAATTTGTTTTAACAAAGAACCAGACACCCCCCAGCTGTACCCTGACAGACACCTCATCAGATCGATTGCTTTCTTGCACTTGTCTGACATTTTCTGGACATGAGTTTTAAAAGTGAGCTTGCTATCCAACCACACACCAGTCCTTAGTCCTTAACGTGTTTAAGAGACTCTCCATACTGCTTGAGGTCTATTGCAAGGTTCACCCTTTTCTTAGTAAAACTGATCAATTGAGTTTTTGCCACAGATAGGTGAAATCCCCAGTCAAAAGACCATTTTTCAACCTGGCTTATTGCCATTTGCATCCTTTTCTGCAGGGTATCAATATTACGGCCCTTACCCCACAGTGCCCCATCATCAGCATATAATGCTCTGTTAATCCTCTGATTCACCCCTCCAAAAAACATCATTAATCATAATATTGAACAAAATTGGACTACATACACTTCCTTTCGGGGTGCCATTCTCTATTGCATAAGTGTTTGAAATCTCTGACCCTACCCTGACCTCTGTGGTTCTACCCATTAAAAAATCTTTAATCCAGTTAAACATTTTGCCACCTACTGTATATCCATTTTATTCAACTTCATTAAAAGTCCTTCTTTCCATAACATGTCATAAGCTTTGTCTATATCAAAAAAGGTTGCCGAAACAGATTCTTTGTTGACTTGTGCTTTACGTATCTCGTTCTCTAGGCAAACTACAGGATCCATAGCAGTTCGTCCTTTACGGAACCCACTTTGGTAAGGCGTGAGCAACCTTCTGCTTTCCAGCTCGTACACTAACATCTTTGTAACCATCCTCTCCATCAGTTTGCATAGGTTAGACGTCAAGCCTGAGAAGAACTTATCGTTGCACTACTGCCACCCACTGGATTGGAGTATGGACAAGTGACTCGCAGAGATGAGAAAAAGAAAGAAAAAAAGCTACATTCTATCTATTAATCCTGTAATTGAAAAATGTTGAACTGTTGGGTTCTTCAGTGTGCGCTTCACACTGCTGTCATTGTCAGAGTGCAGCAGATAATCAATAAATGATTGCGACTTTGCTCCTGTGAGCAGTTTTCCTGTCAGTAAAGCAAACTGAAAGCTGTCTGAGTTTGTTCCTCCATTATGTTGAGACACGGAATTCCAGTCTTTTTATGATGCAACGTCAACAGGTTATGGACTCTGGAAGGAGTTTGGAAGCCAATGGAACCAATTATGTTTTGATGTAGATGAGAAAAACTATGAGTTATGGAAAAGTAAGTAGAATTGACTTTGTTATTTACATTTCTGGCGACTTTCACTTTTATTCCATGACATTTTCTCAATAAAATGTATACTTTTACTCCGGTACATTTCCCTGAACCATTTTCGGTACTCGTTACAACAGTATAAAAGTAGAAGAAATTTGATTGAACAACGCCTTTTTGCAGAGGTGAAAGCAGCGGTGCGCCATACCGGGAAGAGACATCCTCTTCAGCTGCAGGGCAGGGGTCCGTTGTCGCAGACCGAACGGTCCCCTCTATAAATCTGTCCGCTCTGTCTTCACTACGCATGCATCATTAGCCGAGGTTCACTGATTATCACCTCGTTTTAAAACTGCACTCCGGTCATCATCTCAGCAACAGATATCTGAAGCTTTTGTACAACAATCATTTCCACAAAAATTCAGCATTATTTCATCATAAAAGACGGGCGAAGCAATCAGAGCGCCACAGCAGCATGAGCTGCTAGCTGTTGTGTTCACTGCGCCTCCGTCATTTCAAAAAGGTATCAGTTATAACCTCGTTTCTGCTTAAAACGGCCTTGTTTCTGCTTAAAACTTACTTTAGAGTGATTTAAGAGGTTTTACCTTGTCATCTGATGGTTTATAATTACATTAATCCCTTTGATTGCTTTGGATGAAGACAGTGTGTCCACAGAACTGCTGAGCTCCAAAATGACTCATGCACAGCGGAGACAGGGCAGACCAATTTTTAGGGGGGACCGTTCGGTCTGCGACTTTGCCTTTCACCCCTGCAGCATCTGCCATGTTTGACATAAAGCAAGTTTAAAAGAGAAATAAATAATAAAAGATGACAGGCTGAATGTGTGCCCCCGCTGAGGCTGTGGAGGGTGTTTACAGCACAACATGATTTAGACTTGCATCAAATGGATGTTAAAACTGCATATCTGCATGCATCTATTGACTGTGAGGTGTATTTATTGGGTTATTCAATGTGCTCTTCACCCTGTCATTGTCAGAGTGCAGCAGATAATCAATAAATCACTGTGACTGTGCTCCTGTGAGCAGTTTCCTGCCACTCAAACAAACTGAAGACTGTGTGAGTTTGTTCCTCCATTACGTTAACACACGGTATCCAGTCCGTTTATGATGGCGTTAACATTATGTCCATGCCCCAGTCCAAAAGGTGGCAGTAATGCCACAAGTTGGTTTATCAACCGTCATAACACGCCAAAGAAGAAAAACTCTTTCCTGTTGTCGTCCGAAGCTAAAGCTAGTTAGCTGGAGAACATGGACATTATAAAGAGATCAAACTTCACTCTGTGATCCTCGAATGTATTTTTTTTTTTGAAGAGCTCCAGGGGCTCAAAGGCCGACAGTAAACCGGAAGAAGAAAAAAAAGACGAAGTTAGCGTGAAAAGGTGAAACAAGCTGAGAAGGTTGTTGAAACAGCGGCTAACTGCTGCTAATGCCGAGATATTTGAGTTGGTAGAAACAAAAACATCACAGAGCAACAAGAAGAAACGAGTGGATTTAAAGAAGAGAAGAAACTAGTCAACGTGTGGATGCTGTTTTCAAACCTGAAGTTCGCTGATCCAGAGCAGGTTTGTCCACTAAACTTTATTTCAGAGCAACTCCACCACATCCAAATGATAGCTGTTAGTTTGTGTTGGAGTTGTTATTGTAGACTGAACACCAAATATCAGCAAAAATAAATAAGACAGACTGTGCTTTATGATGATAAATGAAGGACAGTTCAGCTTTGTGATGTGCTGATGAAGCTGATCAGTCAGTACAACTGATTACAGTTTGTCCTCATTTTAAACACAAAAAATGGAACTATGCACACAATTCATAAAATCTGAAACTCATGTTTCAACATCATGACTCCAAACTGCTGAACTCTGAGCACAACACCATGGTTTCACTCAACCCCATTTGGAATCAGAAGACTAACCTGAAGGAAACTGCTGATGTTCAAACTGCACAGATAAACAGAGATACAAGTCGACATGAAGAGCAGGAGACTGGATAAGAAAAATAAGCATAAGTTCTTTCAGCTCTTTTTGCTCAAGGTTTCCATGGCAGACCTGATATGTATCTGCACTTTGAAAAACGACAGATGTCCTTCCTGACACAACTCCACATGACAAGTAAGTTCTTTCAGCTTATGTGCATTATTATTCTATATATATATTATACAAATAATGGATGGTAAGGAGTCCAACATAAATATTGGATGAAGAAAAGTTATATTGGATGAGGTGTAGCCAGGTCCAATATAGCTTTTCTGAATCCAGTATTTCTCTTATGTTGGACGAATGACAGCCTCAACACTGCATTTAATCTATTATTAGACTCAATTGGCTTTGCTCAAAATGTAAATGAGTCCACCCACCACTTTAATCATATCTTAGATCTTGTTCTGACTTATGGTATGGAAATTGAAGACTTAACAGTATTCCCTGAAAACTCCCTTCTGTCTGATCATTTCTTAATAACATTTACATTTACTCTGATGGACTACCCAGCAGTGGGGAATAAGTTTCATTACACTAGAAGTCTTTCAGAAAGCGCTGTAACTAGGTTTAAGGATATGATTCCTTCTTTATGTTCTCTAATGCCATATGCCAACAGTACAGAGTAGCTACCTAAACTCTAAGTGAGATAGAGTATCTCGTCAATAGTTTTACATCCTCATTGAAGACAACTTTGGATGCTGTAGCTCCTCTGAAAAAGAGAGCTTTAAATCAGAAGTGGCTGACTCCGTGGTATAACTCGCAGCTTAAAGCAGATAACCCATAAGTTGGAGAGGAAATGGCGTCTCACTAATTTAGAAGATCTTCACTTAGCCTGGAAAAAGAGTCTGTTGCTCTATAAAAAAAGCCCTCCGTAAAGCTAGGACATCTTACTACTCATCACTAATTGAAGAAAATAAGAACAACCCCAGGTTTCTTTTCAGCACTGTAGCCAGGCTGACAAAGAGTCAGAGCTCTATTGAGCCGAGTATTCCTTTAACTTTAACTAGTAATGACTTCATGACTTTCTTTGCTAATAAAATTTTAACTATTAGAGAAAAAATTACTCATAACCATCCCAAAGACGTATCGTTATCTTTGGCTGCTTTCAGTGATGCCGGTATTTGGTTAGACTCTTTCTCTCCGATTGTTCTGTCTGAGTTATTTTCATTAGTTACTTCATCCAAACCATCAACATGTCTATTAGACGCTATTCCTACCAGGCTGCTCAAGGAAGCACTACCATTATTTAATGCTTTGATCTTAAATATGATCAATCTATCTTTATTAGTTGGCTATGTACCACAGGCTTTTAAGGTGGCAGTAATTAAACCATTACTTAAAAAGCCATCACTTGAGCCAGCTATCTTAGCTAATTATAGGCCAATCTCCAACCTTCCTTTTCTCTCAAAAATTCTTGAAAGGGTAGTTGTAAAACAGCTAACTGATCATCTGCAGAGGAATGGTCTATTTGAAGAGTTTCAGTCAGGTTTTAGAATTCATCATAGTACAGAAACAGCATTAGTGAAGGTTACAAATGATCTTCTTATGGCCTCAGACAGTGGACTCATCTCTGTGCTTGTTCTGTTAGACCTCAGTGCTGCTTTTGATACTGTTGACCATAAAATTTTATTACAGAGATTAGAGCATGCCATAGGTATTAAAGGCACTGCGCTGCGGTGGTTTGAATCATATTTATCTAATAGATTACAATTTGTTAATGTAAATGGGGAATCTTCTTCACAGACTAAGGTTAATTATGGAGTTCCACAAGGCTCTGTGCTAGGACCAATTTTATTCACTTTATACATGCTTCCCTTAGGCAGTATTATTAGACGGCATTGCTTAAATTTTCATTGTTACGCAGATGATACCCAGCTTTATCTATCCATGAAGCCAGAGGACACACACCAATTAGCTAAACTGCAGGATTGTCTTACAGACATAAAGACATGGATGACCTCTAATTTCCTGCTTTTAAACTCAGATAAAACTGAAGTTATTGTACTTGGCCCCACAAATCTTAGAAACATGGTGTCTAACCAGATCCTTACTCTGGATGGCATTACCCTGAGCTCTAGTAATACTGTGAGAAATCTTGGAGTCATTTTTGATCAGGATATGTCATTCAATGCGCATATTAAACAAATATGTAGGACTGCTTTTTTGCATTTGCGCAATATCTCTAAAATTAGAAAGGTCTTGTCTCAGAGTGATGCTGAAAAACTAATTCATGCATTTATTTCCTCTAGGCTGGACTATTGTAATTCATTATTATCAGGTTGTCCTAAAAGTTCCCTGAAAGCCTTCAGTTAATTCAAAATGCTGCAGCTAGAGTACTAACGGGAACTAGAAGGAGAGAGCATATCTCACCCATATTGGCCTCTCTTCATTGGCTCCTTAATTCTAGAATAGAATTTAAAATTCTTCTTCTTACTTATAAGGTTTTGAATAATCAGGTCCCATCTTATCTTAGGGACCTCATAGTACCATATCACCCCAATAGAGCGCTTCGCTCTCAGACTGCAGGCTTACTTGTAGTTCCTAGGGTTTGTAAGAGTAGAATGGGAGGCAGAGCCTTCAGCTTTCAGGCTCCTCTCCTGTGGAACCAGCTCCCAATTCAGATCAGGGAGACAGACACCCTCTCTACTTTTAAGATTAGGCTTAAAACTTTCCTTTTTGCTAAAGCTTATAGTTAGGGCTGGATCAGGTGACCTTGAACCATCCCTTAGTTATGCTGCTATAGACAGACTGCTGGGGGGTTCCCATGATGCACTGAGTGTTTCTTTCTCTTTTTGCTCTGTATGCACCACTCTGCATTTAATCAGTAGTGATTGATCTCTGCTCCCCTCCACAGCATGTCTTTTCCTGGTTCTCTCCCTCAGCCCCAACCAGTCCCAGCAGACGACTGCCCCTCCCTGAGCCTGGTTCTGCTGGAGGTTTCTTCCTGTTAAAAGGGAGTTTTTCCTTCCCACTGTCGCCAAGTGCTTGCTCACAGGGGGTCGTTTTGACCGTTGGGGTTTTTACGTAATTATTGTATGGCCTTGCTTTACAATATAAAGCGCCTTGGGGCAACTGTTTGTTGTGATTTGGCGCTATATAAATAAAATTGATTGATTGATTGATTGACTTGCCATCCATCAATTGTTACGTTCTCCACCCCCTCCCAAATTAAGCAAACAACAAAGAGTCAAGTAAATTAGATAAATTTATTTTGTTGTGAACAGCATATGATTGATTCTGATGCGATGAATGCTTCTAAAATGTCAGTAGCATGCTTGTCTACCTTCTTAGTGTTTTTGGCATCCTTGGAGTTCAATATTTCTACCAGTTCCTCCTCTGTGAACTCAGCAAACCTCGCTGGCAGATGATTTTCTGCTGTTGTTGACATGTTTGTTGCCATTTTTTCAACCAGCGTCTGTCAGCTAGTTCCTGACTCGTATGCCGCGCTCTGATTGGCTAGCTGTTGGCAGTAAGCTCTAACACTATTGGTCAGTGGGAACCGATCCAATATAACCTTTGGTCCTAGCGTTTTTGGATCCAACATAACTTTCTGGCACCAAGCATGCCAAAATATAGCTAAATGATGGACAGAAAGGCTAATCTGTGATTGGCTATTGCAATCTGAGTGGAGAACATATGTATGTATGTATGTATGCCTGGGCAGCAGAGCAGCACCAGATGATTAAATTGGCCTGTTTTTAGTCTTTCCTCCAGTTGGTTGTTGACTCTCTCTTTCTTTTGTGTGTTTTAAAGTCTTTTTATAAACATGTCTGAAGTCCAGCATCCGAGGGACATGTTGAAACTACAGCTAACCCCTGCTGATGAAGGAATGATCACAGACCAGGAAGAAGACAACAAAAGAGGTAAAGGGCTGGACAGTGTTTTTATTCCCCCAAATCTCTTCTACAGAACAGGTTTTTTCACTCAGCTTTGTTTGTGTTACTGTTACTTTATAACATGTTGTAACAGTCAAATATTTTCCTCATCTGGTATTTCACCAATGATTCTGTCAATGCTTACGCAACAGGATGAGGAGGATTTTGATGGAAGATGCACAAAAAATGTCTCCATATTATGTAAAATCTCTCTAATTTATTCCTGTGTCAATGTTTCAACTCCTGTCCAAAATCAGCAGGGACTTTGCCTTTAGAATCGAACAAAGGTAACTGAAAGGATTCTGGTGGCAGTGATTTGTTTATTCAGACATGTAGAGGTTTGGTTTTTTTTGATCCAACACTTGGCACCAAAAGTTCAACATTAGTAACCTGTTGTACACTGGTAAGCGCAGCTCTGGTTCTGAGCAGTTGAAGAATAATTGTCTTTGCTCCCAGAATTTATTCATCAGTGCAATATTAATTCAAATCAATGTGACTTCAGTGAATAAAATCCATTATTTTCTACAGCTCCCATCAACAAACCTAACTAGGGAACTTTTCCTTGATAACTTGGTAGCATTAATAGCCGGCTTGCTACCAGGCATGACATGTCAACCTGAATAGTGTAAATGTGGAAGTGTGCAGAAATGTGGGTTCGCAACAGAGAGAGGGAGAAAGAGAGGCTGTGATTATACCTCTTCAAATGAGACCTTTTTCATCAAAGGTATGCAAACTGATATTATTCCCATTCTCCAAGGTCTAAATTACCTAAATATACCAGTTATTTTGATCTTGGACCTTGGCTATGCCTGCCTCAAGAGCCATGTAGTTTTATTGTTGATGTTTTTCAAAAACGCTGCAAAATTCGGGATATTATGTCCTTGTTTTCTTTGTAGCTTCCCAGAGGTTGATGCTATAGCATTGAAAGTGGTACCAAATGAAAGCTAATAAAATTTTCTTGCATATGGTGTCAAACACATGAACACCTCTGTAAATTTTAACTTAATTTTAATCCACAAACATACATATTTTTGATGCTTGGAAAGGATGACATCATATGATACATAGCTTTATCTCAAAAATGTTACTCTATAGTCTATACAGCTTTACTCTATAAATATGTGTTGTGCAATTTAAGTTTTTTCTAAGTGATGGTTTTGATATAGCATACAAACATATTAAGTTAGTACTAAGTAGCAGTCAAAATGGGAGGTTGTGTTCAGCAATGTCAAGAGTCCTGACAACCCGACGTTCAAGAATGTGAAAGAGAAGTGGGACAAGTTGGATAAGGACTGCCCAAGAGTTCTGGGCCTAGTTGAACAAGACTTGAAACAGAAGAAGACAAGCACAATTGCAGTTGTAAGCAATTTCCTTGAGGAAGCAAGTCCGAGGGATTACAGAGAGGTGGCAGAGCTGTGCCTGATCCTCCTTGGTGAGAAACCTGCTCGAGGTATTTCTGTGTAGGCTCTCAGTTGTCCAGGTGGTTTCCATAGTAGAGAAGCTTGAATCTTCGACTGGACTGGGTTGCTTGACGCGAGGACGTTTCCCTTTAAATCGCAGAAGCTTCCTCAGCTAAAATTCTTGCTCTGGTAGTCTGACTTCTGTCTTGACTCTTGTAGAGAAGAAGTTGTGCCTCATTCTTCTCTACAAGAGTCAAGACTTCCGGTTGGTGGCTCTAATGGAGTAGACGCGTGGTTAGCTCACTCCGGCAAATAACTAAATCAAATCAAATCAATTTTATTTATATAGCGCCAAATCACAACAAACAGTTGCCCCAAGGCGCTTTATATTGTAAGACAAGGCCATACAATAATTACGGAAAAACCCCAACGGTCAAAACGACCCCCTGTGAGCAAGCACTTGGCAACAGTGGGAAGGAAAAACTCCCTTTTAACAGGAAGAAACCTCCAGCAGAACCAGGCTCAGGGAGGGGCAGTCTTCTGCTGGGACTGGTTGGGGCTGAGGGAGAGAACCAGGAAAAACATGCTGTGGAGGGGAGCAGAGATCAATCACTAATGATTAAATGCAGAGTGGTGCATACAGAGCAAAAAGAGAAAGAAACACTCAGTGCATCATGGGAACCCCCCAGCAGTCTAAGTATATAGCAGCATAACTAAGGGATGGTTCAGGGTCACCTGATCCAGCCCTAACTATAAGCTTTAGCAAAAAGGAAAGTTTTAAGCCTAATCTTAAAAGTAGAGAGGGTGTCTGTCTCCCTGATCTGAATTGGGAGCTGGTTCCACAGGAGAGGAGCCTGAAAGCTGAAGGCTCTGCCTCCCATTCTACTCTTACAAACCCTAGGAACTACAAGTAAGCCTGCAGTCTGAGAGCGAAGCGCTCTATTGGGGTGATATGGTACTATGAGGTCCCTAAGATAAGATGGGACCTGATTATTCAAAACCTTATAAGTAAGAAGAAGAATTTTAAATTCTATTCTAGAATTAACAGGAAGCCAATGAAGAGAGGCCAATATGGGTGAGACATGCTCTCTCCTTCTAGTCCCTGTCAGTACTCTAGCTGCAGCATTTTGAATTAACTGAAGGCTTTTCAGGGAACTTTTAGGACAACCTGATAATAATGAATTACAATAGTCCAGCCTAGAGGAAATAAATGCATGAATTAGTTTTTCAGCATCACTCTGAGACAAGACCTTTCTAATTTTAGAGATATTGCGCAAATGCAAAAAAGCAGTCCTACATATTTGTTTAATATGCGCATTGAATGACATATCCTGATCAAAAATGACTCCAAGATTTCTCACAGTATTACTAGAGGTCAGGGTAATGCCATCCAGAGTAAGGATCTGGTTAGACACCATTTTTCTAAGATTTGTGGGGCCAAGTACAATAACTTCAGTTTTATCTGAGTTTAAAAGCAGGAAATTAGAGGTCATCCATGTCTTTATGTCTGTAAGACAATCCTGCAGTTTAGCTAATTGGTGTGTGTCCTCTGGCTTCATGGATAGATAAAGCTGGGTATCATCTGCGTAACAATGAAAATTTAAGCAATGCCGTCTAATAATACTGCCTAAGGGAAACATGTATAAAGTGAATAAAATTGGTCCTAGCACAGAACCTTGTGGAACTCCATAATTAACCTTAGTCTGTGAAGAAGATTCCCCATTTACATGAACAAATTGTAATCTATTAGATAATATGATTCAAACCACTGCAGCGCAGTGCCTTTAATACCTATGGCATGCTCTAATCTCTGTAATAAAATTTTATGGTCAACAGTATCAAAAGCAGCACTGAGGTCTAACAGAACAAGCACAGAGATGAGTCCACTGTCTGAGGCCATAAGAAGATCATTTGTAACCTTCACTAATGCTGTTTCTGTACTATGATGAATTCTAAAACCTGACTGAAACTCTTCAAATAGACCATTCCTCTGCAGATGATCAGTTAGCTGTTTTACAACTACCCTTTCAAGAATTTTTGAGAGAAAAGGAAGGTTGGAGATTGGCCTATAATTAGCTAAGATAGCTGGGTCAAGTGATGGCTTTTTAAGTAATGGTTTAATTACTGCCACCTTAAAAGCCTGTGGTACATAGCCAACTAATAAAGATAGATTGATCATATTTAAGATCGAAGCATTAAATAATGGTAGGGCTTCCTTGAGCAGCCTGGTAGGAATGGGGTCTAATAGACATGTTGATGGTTTGGAGGAAGTAACTAATGAAAATAACTCAGACAGAACAATCGGAGAGAAAGAGTCTAACCAAATACTGGCATCACTGAAAGCAGCCAAAGATAACAATACGTCTTTGGGATGGTTATAAGTAATTTTTTCTCTAATAGTTAAAATTTTATTAGCAAAGAAAGTCATGAAGTCATTACTAGCTAAAGTTAAAGGAATACTCGGCTCAATAGAGCTCTGACTCTTTGTCAGCCTGGCTACAGTGCTGAAAAGAAACCTGGGGTTGTTCTGATTTTCTTCAGTTAGTGATGAGTAGTAAGATGTCCTAGCTTTACGGAGGGCTTTTTTATAGAGCAACAGACTCTTTTTCCAGGCTAAGTGAAGATCTTCTAAATTAGTGAGACGCCATTTCCTCTCCAACTTATGGGTTATCTGCTTTAAGCTGCGAGTTTGTGAGTTATACCACGGAGTCAGGCACTTCTGATTTAAGGCTCTCTTTTTCAGAGGAGCTACAGCATCCAAAGTTGTCTTCAATGAGGATGTAAAACTATTGACGAGATACTCTATCTCACTTACAGAGTTTAGGTAGCTACTCTGCCCTGTGTTGGTATATGGCATTAGAGAACATAAAGAAGGAATCATATCCTTAAACCTAGTTACAGCGCTTTCTGAAAGACTTCTAGTGTAATGAAACTTATTCAACACTGCTGGGTAGTCCATCAGAGTAAATGTAAATGTTATTAAGAAATGATCAGACAGAAGGGAGTTTTCAGGGAATACTGTTAAGTCTTCAATTTCCATACCATAAGTCAGAACAAGATCTAAGATATGATTAAAGTGGTGGGTGGACTCATTTACATTTTGAGCAAAGCCAATTGAGTCTAATAATAGATTAAATGCAGTGTTGAGGCTGTCATTCTCAGCATCTGTGTGGATGTTAAAATCGCCCACTATAATTATCTTATCTGAGCCAAGCACTAAGTCAGACAAAAGGTCTGAAAATTCACAGAGAAACTCACAGTAACGACTAGGTGGACGATAGATAATAACAAATAAAACTGGTTTTTGGGACTTCCAATTTGGATGGACAAGACTAAGAGTCAAGCTTTCAAATGAATTAAAGCTCTGTCTGGGTTTTTGATTAATTAATAAGCTGGAATGGAAGATTGCTGCTAATCCTCTGCCTCGGCCCGTGCTACGAGCGTTCTGGCAGTTAGTGTGACTCGGGGGTGTTGACTCATTTAAACTAACATATTCATCCTGCTGTAACCAGGTTTCTGTAAGGCAGAATAAATCAATATGTTGATCAATTATTATATCATTTACCAACAGGGACTTAGAAGAGAGAGACCTAATGTTTAATAGACCACATTTAACTGTTTTAGTCTGTGGTGCAGTTGAAGGTGCTATATTATTTTTTCTTTTTGAATTTTTATGCTTAAATAGATTTTTGCTGGTTATTGGTGGTCTGGGAGCAGGCACCGTCTCTACGGGGATGGGGTAATGAGGGGATGGCAGGGGGAGAGAAGCTGCAGAGAGGTGTGTAAGACTACAACTCTGCTTCCTGGTCCCAACCCTGGATAGTCACGGTTTGGAGGATTTAAGAAAATTGGCCAGATTTCTAGAAATGAGAGCTGCTCCCTCCAAAGTGGGATGGATGCCGTCTCTCCTAACAAGACCAGGTTTTCCCCAGAAGCTTTGCCAATTATCTATGAAGCCCACCTCATTTTTTGGACACCACTCAGACAGCCAGCAATTCAAGGAGAACATGCGGCTAAACATGTCACTCCCGGTCCGATTGGGGAGGTGCCCAGAGAAAACTACAGAGTCCGACATTGTTTGTGCAAAGTTACACACCGATTCAATGTTAATTTTAGTGACCTCCGATTGGCGTAACCGGGTGTCATTACTGCCGACGTGAATTACAATCTTACCAAATTTATGCTTAGCCTTAGCCAGCAGTTTCAAATTTCCTTCAATGTCGCCTGCTCTGGCCCCCGGAAGACAATTGACTATGGTTGCTGGTGTCGCTAACTTCACATTTCTCAAAACAGAGTCGCCAATAACCAGAGTTTGATCCTCGGCAGGTGTGTCGTCGAGTGGGGAAAAACGGTTAGAAATGTGAACGGGTTGGCGGTGTACACTGGGCTTCTGTTTAGGGCTACGCTTCCTCCTCACAGTCACCCAGTCGGCCTGCTTTCCCGGCTGCTCGGGATCTGCCAGAGGGGCGGCTAAGCTACCTTGGTCCGCACCGACTACAGGGGCCTGGCTAGCTATAGAATTTTCCACGGTGCAGAGCCGAGTCTCCAATTCGCCCAGCCTGGCCTCCAAAGCTACGAATAAGCTACACTTATTACAAGTACCATTACTGCTAAAGGAGGCCGAGGAATAACTAAACATTTCACACCCAGAGCAGAAAAGTGCGGGAGAGACAGGAGAAGCCGCCATGCTAAATCGGCTAAGAGCTAGTAGCTGCGTTAAGCTAGCGGATTCCTAAAAACACGCAAAGTGAATAATGTGTAAATAATTTAGAGGTGATTCAGCAGAGGGAGTGCTTTAGTTAAGGCACGTGAAGATTACACTGTGAAACAAATCGTTATCTAGTTATCTAGATCAATCTAACTGCACAGATTAAACAGCTAACAGATTCAGCAAAACACAGCTGTGCTCCGGAACAGGAAGTGATACAATACCGCAGTGAGAGCCAACCACCAGTAGAGGCAAGGCAACTATGCCTACTTTTTTCATTGAGCCCCTACAAGCCTGTCTTCACATCTGCTCCTTCGGGAATATTGACGCTTTTCATTTTCCCCAGCTGTGGCTGAAACCTCTGTCAAAATGCCGCCTAAGAGTCAAAAGTCTGTCGACAAGGAAGAGGGTAGCACTGTTAGCTCTAGCTTGTCGGTGGAAGCTATCTCCGCGCTGCTCGATAAACTCCGTGAATCTTTGTCTGCTGATTTCAAGGCATCATTAACTGGATTAGAGAATAAGTTTGACCAGTACAAACTGCTGGTGGATGACCATGACCAGCGCATATCGTCATTGGAACTCTCATCTGACGACATTAGCCAGTGCGTTAGCGAGCTGGAAGACGCCATCGTGTCGCTCCGGGACGACAACACCAAACTTAAAGCCAAAGTTATAGAACTGGAGGATAGAGGAAGATGCTCAAACGTGCGCATCCTGGGGCTGGCAGAGGCCACAGAGTCAGGACGTCCTTCAGAATTTTATGCACGTCTGCTTCAGGATGTATATGGAAAAGATGCGCTTCCATCCCCACCGGAGATTGACAGAGCCCACCGCATAGGCGCAGCCAGACCGGGTCCAGGTGTGCGGCCACGGCCAGTGATCCTCCGCCTACACCGCTACCAAGTCAAAGACCTACTGATCAGAGAAGCCCGACGCAGGGGTACATTTGACTACCATGGCCAGAAGATTCATATTGTGGAGGACTACAGTGCTGAAGTTATGTCCCAAAGAGCGCAGTACAGAGACGTGATGGCGGAGCTTTACAAACGTGGTATGAAGCCTGCTCTACTCTACCCAGCTCGTCTCCGCCTGACGCTGCCCAGCGGGAGCAAGAAATGGATCAACACGGTGTAGGAAGCACAAAAACGTATCGATAAGCACCCCCTACCGACCGTTCGGACCTAATGCTACACAGATGGAGAGACTGAACTGTTCTTGGATCAGACCTGGACTTCATAACAGTGGGTAAAATACAGTAAGCACTGTCACCATCAAGCTTACATATTTTTCTATCCACAAATGTATATCAGTTGCGGTTTCTTTTTGTACAATGATTATATTTGGCCAGTTTAATATTTCCTGCTAAATGTCTTGTTTAATACTGTTATTTGAGCATTTTGTACTGCAAATGGCACCCTGTTTTATCTGTTGGTAATATCAGTTGTTCTCAGTTATGCTCATTTTTGATATGTTCACTTTCATAAAAGGGGCAGCTATTTTGATTTCAATTCCCTTCTATATGCCGGAGCTATAGCTCGAATGTTAGGCTTTTACTGGAGGACGAGTTTTTTGAAGTTTTTCTGTTTTAAGAGCTTGCTGCTTTTTTGTTTAATAATAGCAGCTGTCTTTTGGGGGGGGAGGGAGTGGGTGGGTACCTGTCAGCACTATTTTGTAAAAACGGGGAAAAACGCTGGTCATTTTACCTATTATAGGTCACCAAGTTGCTGTAAACAGTTACATATCTACCAATTAAAAAATGTACCATGATGAATGGTTTAGACATTGTGAGTTGGAACGTAAAGGGCTTAAACCACCCTGTCAAGAGAAAGAAAGTCTTTTCTCACGTTAAGCACCTAAAATCCAAAATACTATTCTTACAAGAAACCCATGTCTGCACTTCAGATTTAAATAGATTATTGCGTTGGCCTGGGCAATCCTTTCATTCCACATTTCAGGCCAAAGCCAGGGGTGTTTCTATTTTCATCTCACATGATTTATCATTTGAAGTGCACAATGTTTCATCAGACCCAAATGGTCGATATGTAATGGTCACAGGTAAATTATTTAATATGCTAGCGGTCTTACTTAATGTATACGCTCCAAATACAGACGATGCAGACTTTTTCAAGCATTTGTTTTCATCTCTGCCAGACTTGAATACATACCATCTTATCCTTGGTGCTGACTTAAACTGTTGGCTGGACCCAGCTCTTGATAGGTCCTCATGTACTCCCAGCACAGCGGGCAGGTCGGCCTGTCTTATAAATAATTTTCTCTCTGACTTTAGTGTCTATGATGTTTGGCGATTCCTACACCCGAAAGACAAAGAATTTTCCTTTTTTTCTCAAGTGCACCATTCATATACTCGAATCGACTACTTTTTGCTGGACCACCGACTTCTTCCTTTTGTTAATTCCTGTGAGTACCACCCGATTGTCATATCCGACCATGCCCCTCTAACACTTTCTGTTTCACTTCCGGGCCTCCCACCCAGGAGCAGACAGTGGCGCTTTAATTCAACCTTGTTATCAGATGCTAAATTTATAGAGTTTATTGAGAAAGAGGTCGCCTTTTTCATTGACACAAATTCTGCTGCACACATTTCCTATCTTACTCTATGGGATACTCTTAAAGCGTACCTTCGGGGGCAGATTATCGCTTACACGGCAAGGATGAAACGTAAGTCCAGTCTGGAACAATACAACCTTCTACGGCAAATAAGAGAAATAGACAAACAATATTCCCAAAATAAATGTCCTGATCTATTTAAACAGCGAGTCGAGTTGAAAGCCAGATTTGACATGCTCAACACCTGCCGTGTAGAACAACTGCTCCTAAAAAAATAAAACAAGGCTTTATATGCATGGGGACAAATCAGACAAAATTTTAGCCAATCAGCTCAAGGGCTTCAGAGCCAAACAAGCAATATCAAAAATTCAGTTGTGCCCTGGCCAGACTACCACTGACCCCTTAGTAATTAACACAACCTTTAAAGATTTTTATACTCAACTATACTCTTCAGAATTAAACTCAGATTCAACTACAATTAATAACTTCCTCAATAAACTTAACATCCCTTCACTCTCTGAAGCTCTCACAAAAAGACTTGAAAAGCCAATTTCTGAAATGGAAATAATCAAAGCCATAAATGCAATGCAGTCTTTTAAAAGTCCAGGCCCAGATGGGTTCCCATCTGAATTTTTTAAAACTTTTTCCAAAATTTTCTCTCCATTGCTGTGCTTGGTCTTGTCGGAGTCCTCCAAACAGGGCCAACTACCTCAGTCCCTATTGGAGGCATGCATTACACTCATTGCAAAAAAAGGAAAGGATGCCTCACAGTGCACCTCCTACAGACCCATATCTCTCCTCAACACAGATGCTAAAATACTGGCTAAAGTGTTAGCGCACAGATTGGAAAATATTCTCCCATCTGTTATATCCAAGGACCAAACTGGCTTTGTTAAAAACAGGCAATCTTACTTCAACATCAGGCGCCTCTTAAATATTATGTACTCCGCTAAAGAAGACCAACCTGAATGCGTGGTCTCCATTGACGCGGAGAAAGCGTTCGACCGCATTGAGTGGCCGTACCTGTTCGCGGTGCTGGACAAGTTCGGATTTGGGCCCGTTTTTACTTCATGGATCAAATTGCTCTACTCCCACCCTACCGCCATGATTCTTACCAACTCTCAACTATCCAGGCCATTTAGCTTGTACCGTGGCACTCGTCAGGGGTGCCCATTGAGTCCCATGCTTTTCGATCTGGCTATAGAACCACTTGCTATAGCACTTCGTACTTGTAGTCAGGTGTCTGGAATTTGGAGGGGGGGTGTGGAGCACAAGGTCTCCCTTCACGCTGATGACCTCCTGCTTTATGTGTCTAACCCACTTGAATCAATTCCTACTGCATTATCATTGCTCCATAACTTTGGCACGATTTCAGGCTACAAACTAAATGTTAACAAGAGTGAGCTATTTCCAATTAATGACAAAGCACGGCATATTGATCTCGCTAATTAAAATTTTAAGGTAGAGTATGACACATTTTCATATTTGGGAGTCATAGTCACTAAAAAACATAAAGACCTCTTTAAAGAAAACTTAACTGTTTTATTAAATCGGGCCAGACAGCTGATGTCGCAGTGGTCACCCTTGTCGATGTCTGTGGTGGGCCGTGTAAATTCTGTCAAGATGGTAATTTTACCCAAATTTTTGTATCTTTTCCAAACATTGCCCATTTTTATTCCACTTGCTTTTTTCCAACAGTTGGACTCAATCATAACCTCTTACATTTGGCAGGGCAAACAACCTTGCTTAAGTAAAATTCACCTTCAAAAATCTAAACATCAGGGGGTTCTTGCCCTTCCCAATTTTCGTTTTTATTACTGGGCGGGCCACCTGAGATGTCTGATACATTGGTCCCACTGTTATGACCGGCTGGACTGTCCTGATTGGGTCTCATTAGAGCTCTTCTCACAGAGCATCTCTCCTATGGCCTCAGCTGGTTCGGCCTTGCCTTTACCCCCCACCACTCTATTTGATAATCCAGTGATTAAACACACTTTGAAGATTTGGGGACAATTTCGAAAACATTTTGGCATGGACACTTTTTCACTTTGGAGCCCCATTCTTAACAATCATTTATTCAAGCCATCTGTTATTGATGTGGGTTTTCGGCAATGGCACCATGAGGGGGTTAAACGTTTTAAAGATTTGTTAGTGGATGGTACCATTGGCATCATTTGCAGAGCTGAAGGAGAAATTTAACCTTAAAAATTTAGATTTTTTTCGTTATCTTCAGCTGCGACATTTTCTCATCACACAACTATCTAACATTCAGGTTCCTATACAGGAGACCATGGTGGACAAAATACTATCATCTAAACCTTCCAAAGGTCTCATCTCTAAGTTGTATAACATCATGCTTGATCTTAAAAGTTCACTAGTTGATAAATTCAAAAATGCATGGGAGAAAGACCTGGGTCATGCTGTGTCAGATGATGCCTGGGCCTCTGCACTTAAACTTGTGTACTCTTCTTCCTTTTGTGCTAGGCACCGTCTGATTCAATTCAAGGTGGTGCACAGAGCGCACATCTCCAGGGCCAGGTTGTCTACGATGTATCCCGAAGTCAGTCCTCTGTGCATTCGATGTGATTTGACTGAGGCCACCCTTTGTCACATGTTTTGGTCCTGCTCATGCCTTCAGGTCTTCTGGACGAACATTTTTAACACTTTGTCCCAGGCATTCAATATTAATTTGGAACAAAACTCTGTACTCGCACTTTTTGGTGTTTTGGAAAATCAGCCACATGTGAGCACTAGGAAAAAACAATCTTTGGCCTTCGCATTACTTATAGCACGTAGAGCCATTCTCTTCAAGTGGAAAGATCCTAACCCTCCTCTGCACTCACAGTGGCTACAGGATGTCATGTCCTGTCTAAAACTAGAAAAATTAAGGTTTTCATTGAAACAGAATCTCAGTGGATTTGAGAACACATGGAGACGTTTTATGCAATTGTATCCAGCTCTTTGAAATTATTTTTTTTTTTTATTTTTTTTTTTTTATGGTCGCATTTGTGTATCTATGGCACATGTTGTTAATATCCTATCTTGGTGGTGACAGGTTGGGAGGGTGGGTGGGATTACTTTAATATTTTGCTTTTATGTATGTGTGTGTGTGTGTGTGTGTGTGTGTGTGTGTGTGTGTGTGTGTGTGTGTGTGTGTGTGTGTGTGTGTGTGTGTGTGTGTTTTGTTCTGTATTGATTTTTTTTTTTTTTTGTCTGCAAAGGAGAAGCTCGCAGTCAAGCTGTCAGAAACAGAGAAACCTGATAGCTACAGGAAAGGCAAGCCAGTGTTTCCTGTCATCAACTCAGCTACAGTTCTCACAGACGTGGTAGGGCCAGAGTCTCACTTTCTGTTTGATGCTCTTGGGGTGACTGGCTCACTACTTCTGCTGACACCTGGGAAGACAATGACAGCTACAGGAATGCACAGAAGTTTGTGAGGTCAGTGAAAGTGACCAATGATGTGGCTGAGAGAGGTGTGAAACTGATGAGTGACTTCGCGACTCAAATCACAACTGACCCAGAGGAGAGAAGCTGCTCACAAGTTGTGGAATACCACAGGAACAAATTTGACCATTTCAAGAAAGCCACATTGAACAAGTGACAATACATGTATTAGTGACATCCTATCTGACAGTTTCTTACACAATATTTGTGTCAGTGTGTATTGTATTGTGTCAACACATTGTGTAATCATCTTTACCAGTACTCAGGATGGTTTGCATTCAGTTTGTCAAAAAGTAAGAGCCATTCATTGTTTGTTGTCTATATGACAAAGTCATAGTGTTCTACTCATAGTTGTACCCATTTTGACTGCTACTTAGTACTAACTTAATATGTTTGTATGCTATATCAAAACCATCACTTAGAAAAAACTTCAATTGCACAACACATATTTATAGAGTAAAGCTGTATAGACTATAGAGTAACATTTTTGAGATAAAGTTATGTATCATATGATGTCATCCTTTCCAAGCATCAAAAATATGTATGTTTGTGCATTAAAATTAGTTAAAATTTACACAGGTGTTCATGTGTTTGACACCATATGCAAGAAAATTTTATTAGCTTTAATTTGGTACCACTGTCAATCCTATAGCATCAACCTCTGGGAAGCTACAAAGAAAACAAGGACATAATATCCCGAATTTTGCAGCGTTTTGAAAAACGTCAACAATAAAACTACATGGCTCTTGAGGCAGGCATAGCCAAGGTCCAAGATCAAAGTAACTGGTATATTTAGTTAATTTAGATCTTGGAGAATGGGAATAATATCAGTTTGCATAAGTTTGATGAAAAAGGTCTCATTTGAAGAGGTCTAGGCTGTGATAGAAGATTGCTCCCAGAAAGTCTTTGTTAACAGAACTATCTTTGGTTTTCTGATAGCAGTCCACTTAGCCTGTAACAAAAGCTGACTCAAGTCATTGAAACTCAAGCGGGTTCTTATTGATGTTCATAACGGAAAATGTCTGCTCACACAAATATGTGGATCTAAAAAACTTCGGGATTTTCTTTATCTGTTAATCTGTTTCTCTTGTTTGGCTTTAAAGGCTTTTGATGAAAAAGCAGCTCTTCTGCTACGTTCATATAATTGTCATGGCCTCAAAAAAAAAAAAAATCAGTAACTGATCGGTGTCAGAAACATCTGTGCTTTAAATTCACCTCCGTCCCCCAGTTGTCCTTTAAATATCAGATGATGTGTCTTCAGTCCTCTGTGCCACAGTGTTACAAGCAAAAGCAAACATCACAAATTTGTTGCTTCTTCTCAGGGCAATTGTTTTCCAACAATGGTGTGGCACAGTTTTTGTTAAACTCCACCTCTGTTAAAGGTTTGTCATGTTTTTTGATGAACTTGGCCACTTCCCAGCCTGAATTGGTGGTGTTTTCACTATATGTCCACTCGAGGTAAGTGGCTTGGAGCCTTGCTGAAATCAGTCTGATCTAAGAACTGCCTCCTTTTCCTGAGTCATCTGTTTGATTAAACTGTTTTGAGGCAGACTGAAAGTCTTTCTCTGTGGGCTGTGGTTCCTCTCACACCCACTTGGTTTTTGCTTCAACAACCACTGAGTTTCTGAGGAAAATCAAGACAATGGCTCCAACAAATCTTGTTGGTTTATTGCTGGTGTCGCCGACCGAATGGTCCCCTCCAAAAAAATTGGTCTGCCCTGGCTTCACTGCGCTTGCATCATTTTGGAGCTCAGCAGCGTCATTTCTGAGCGTCATCAGCAATTCACTGATTATCACCTCATTTCTGCTTCAAATTGGACTCCAGTCATCATCTATCTCAGTGACACATATCTGAAGTGTTTGTGCAACAATCATTTCCACATAAATTCAGCATTATTTCATAATAAAAGACGGCGGACCGATCACAGCAGCTGCTGTAGTGCCCATGTCATTTCAGAGCATCAGTCACGACTCCCGAATTATCGCCTCGTTTCTGTTTAAAACTACGTCATTACTGCTGAAAACTGACTTTAGAAGGATTTAGGAGATTTTACTTTGTCATCTGATGGTTAATAATCACATTAATGCCTTTGATTGCTTTGCGTGGAGAGAGTCCGTCTCAGATGTGCTGGTGTGGTCCCAAATGACGCATGCGCAGTAAAGGCAGGGCGGACCAATTTTTAGGGGGACCGTACAATCTGCGACACCGGGATGCTGCCTCACTGTGATGTTGATCTTAAATTTAACCTCTTAAGCCCTAGAGCCTATTTCACCAAATCACATACCAATGCATTATGATTTATTTCTCAGCTTGTACAAGGTCAAAAATGTAAAAGTTTGGATCAGCTAAAAGACAGGTCCTAGGGGATGTTGTGGATGCAAAAAAATTGAAAGTAAATAATACTTGGCAGGAGTAAATGAGTTGTTTTGTTTTTTTTTTTTCCAAAAAATGAATTCAGATTTATGTATTTATTTGCTTGGCGTTTCAGCTGTGTTTAGTTGATATGTGATTGAAGTGGATACTTTTGTAGAGGACACTTTCGCTTGACATTTTGATGTATAATAAGTGTATGTTGGTGTCAGCATTGGTTAGTTATGAGTGTTCAAATGTTCCAAAACAGGGCAAGTCCCCAAATTGGGGTACTCTAGGGTTTAAGAGGTTAAATCCCACTGCTCTTAAAAAGTTTTCAGTCCATCTTACATGCAGCAGTAGGAACCCTGTTTCAGTGTGCCGGCATTAAAAACAAATTTCCAAAAACAAATTTTCAAAAACACAGAGGGCTGGAATGCACAGGCTTGAGATGAGACACTTGAAACACTGGGTCGATTCGGAGTGAACAAGGCAGTCAGAGTTTGGCCACCACAGAGTTAAGTTATTCAATAGGAAAAGGTCCCAAATACCTTGGTGCCATTTTCATTGCTTCTGTCTGGAGGGGCACATCTCTGGCCGGGAGCTGGGGTATTGTGCCAGTCTGCATGGCACACAGCTTCTTTCTTTGCCCAGAGCAGGGCGGAACAGGCAGTCTTCCACACCCGTTGACACCGTTGTAAATGAGGTTGCACCAAAGGAACAGGTAGGTCACTTTTTTCCAATGGAATCGGATATGGTTGATAACCCAGTGAATATTCAAATGGAGACAGCCCTGTAGCAGTGCTTACTTGAGGGTTGTGGGCATATTCAGCTCAAGCAGCTGATCACTCCAAGAAGACGGGTGGGAGGATAACACATCGGAGGGCCGATTTGAGGTCTTGATTAGCCTGTTACACCTGGCCGTTGGATTGTGGATGGAACCCAGATGACAGGCTGACCGAGGCTCTCAGCACTGACCAAAAGGTCTTCCATACTTGAGATATAAATTGTGGGCCCCGAACTGACACGATGTCCTGGGGCATGCCATGCAGCCAGAACACATGGTGGACTAGGAGGTCGGCTGTCTCCTGGGCAGATGGAAGCTTCAGCAGGGCCACAAAGTGTGCTGCCTTAGAGAACCAGTCCATGATGGTCAGGATGGTAGACATGCCCTTGGGGAGACCCGTGATAAAGTCCAGAGGGATGTGCGTCCATGGATGGCCAGGATTCGGTAGAGGATGGAGTTGTCCAGACTGTGCTCAATGGGAGGCCTTACTCCTGGCACAGAAGGTGCAAGGTGCACATATGCCTGGAGTGAAAGCCACCAGAAGGTCTGTTGGAGAAGGTGAAGGGTCCATCAAATGTTTGGGTGGCAGGAGAACTTTTAAGTGTGGATGAATTGGAGGACAGCGGATCGGGCAGAAGGTGGTACAAAGAGCTGCCCGGGATGTCCTCCATCAGGCACCAGATATGTCTTCTGGGTCTCCTGGATGACCTTCTCAGTGTCCCAAGTTAGGGCTCCAATGACCATCTGGTTGGGAAGGATATTGTCCAGAGATGTGGAGCAGCCCTTTGGGGAAAATTGATGTGACAGATTGTGTTCTTTGATCCAGGTCTGTAGGTGATGGAAAAGTTAAAATGTAAAAAAATAACAACCACCTGGCTTGTCTGGAATTAAGTCTTTTGGCTGTTTGAATATAGGCAAGGTTCTTGTGATCAGTTCAAACAGTAAATTGGACAGACGTCAAGCTTCAAGCCAGTGTCTCCACACCTCCAGTGCCTCATTCACTGCCAGGAGTTCCCGGTTCCTCACATCATAATTCTGCTCAGCGGGAGTCAGGCGCCGGGAAAAGAAGGCACAGGCATGCAGCAGTTGGTGGTCCTCGGCCCGCTGGGAAATGATGGCCCCGATCCCGGTGTCGGAGGCATCGACGTCCATGAGGAACTGGCGACCTGGATCAGGCTGAATGAGAATGAGTGCAGTGGAAAACTGATGGTTTAAGACCTGAAATGCTCACTCGGCGGTGGAGGACTAGCAAAAAGGTGTCTTACAGGAAGTGAGGTGATGGGCTGCTACCTGACTGAAGTTGCAAATGAACCTGCAGCAAAAGTTAGCAAAGCCAAGGAATTGTTGCAACTGCTTCACATTAGTGGGAGTTGACCAGTCAGACATGGCTTGGATATCAGAGGGATCAGGTTTGATTTGATTGTGGGCAAACACATAACCCAAAAAAGAAATGGAGAACTGGTGGAAAGCAGATATTTCAGCTTTGACGAATAGGCAGTTCTCCAGCAACCGCTGGAGAATCAAACGGACATGGTGGATGTGTTTGGGGAGATTTTTGGAAAATACGAGTATATCGTCAAGATATACAAAAATGAAATGGCTCAAAAAGTCACGTAACACATCATTAACAAGAGCTTAGAAGGTGGCGGGAGCATTAATAAGACCGAAGGGCATAACCAGGTATTCAAAATGCCCCAGATGGGTGTTGAACGCAGTCTTCCGCTTATCCCCCTCTGTGACCCGAATGAGATGGTAAGCGTTGCGTATATCCAATTTGGAGAATAACATAGCCCCGTGAAGAGAATCAAACGCTGAATCGAAGAGAGGGAGAGGGTATGTTGTGTGGGCCGCTGAAGAGGAGGTACTGCTGGCCCACCACCACCAGATGGCGCCCTGCTTGGAGTGCGGGCTTCAAGCACGAGAGGGCGTCGGAACTACTGGAGTGACAGCTGTCACACACATCAACACCAGCTGTCACTCATCAACTTCATCCTCCATAAAAGCCGGACTGCAACTCCACCTCCCCGCCGAGAAATCAGCTACCATTCAGGTAATTTTCTCTGCTGTGATTATTCATTGTTGTAAACAGTGGTCTGTGTGCAGCCGTGTTCCTGCGGGGTCTATTGAAGGCTGGATTGGCGGACAGTGAGAGGACGACGGTCTTCGTCTCTCACTCCATCCAGGAAGGAGACCTACAGGAGCTGCACGGGTGATTCTGTATCTGGAGGTGGAGGTTTTCCCTCCTGGAGGACTAAGCACTGTAAGATTGCTGGGTGTGTATTCACACACCCACCACTAACTGTTTCTGTTTCTGCCAGCAGTACCGGGGTCTGACTGCTGAAGACAGTGGCCACTTGGGGCGCAGGGCTTGACGGCTCCGGTGTTCTTCAGATCCGTTGGTGGTGGAAGCTGTGTGGGATCCGGCTCTTCTCTCGCCAGATGTCTTCTATCTTTGAGTCTGCCCACACGTCACCTTGTGTATAATTGACAATCCACAGTATTGTTATTGTCTGTATTTCGTTGTGCGATTCACAACATTAAATTGTTACTTTTGGCTTATCCATTGTCCGTTCATTAACGCCCCCTGTTGTGGGTCCGTGTCACGACACCTTCCCAACAGGGTATTTGTTACGGACAGTAATGGCATTCAATCCTCAGAAATCAATACAGGGGCGAAGGTTCCATCCTTCTTCCCCACAAAAAGGAAGCCTGCCCCAAGGGGGGAAGGAGAGGGATGGAAAAGATCGGCGGTCAGGGAGTCTTGAATGAACTGCTCCATTGATTCTCTTTCTGGGCATGAAAGGTTGTAAAGGCGGCTAGAGGGAAACGGCGCACATGGAAGAAAACCAATGGAGCAGTCATAGGGCTGATGAGGAGGTAACGAGAGAGCCCTACTCTTACTGAACACCTCCTGGAGGTCGTGATACGGGTGAGGAATAATGGACAGATCAGGGGAGGTGACATCAGGCTCCCTGGCCCTGAGGCAAGACAGAACAGACAACCATAAACAACAAAGGTGGCAGGCTTCGCTCCACCAGGCTTTGCTTCACCAGGCTATAGCACCGGTCGGCCAATCGATGCCCGGATTGTGTAAAGTTAACCAAGGATGACCCAACACCAGTGACTGTGAGGAGGAATAAACAAAAACTGAATGGACTCCCGATGGTTACCAGAGACGATTAATGTGATGGGAACAGTCTCGTGTGTAATAGTGGGGAAAGGACTGCCATCTAAAGTAGAAACCTGAATGGGGGTGTGCAAAGCCTCCACCGGAATGTGAGCTTGGCTGACAATACTGTGATCAAGAAAATTAGCATCAGCACCTGAATCGATGAGTGCAGCAAGCTGAAGTGTCTAGGCCTGAAACAGTAACATGGATGGGACTTGAGTGTGCTTGGTGCGATTACCCGTGACTTGAGTTTGATTCACTGATAGCCCAGGGTCCATTGGCGAGGTTGATCTTTTGGATGAACTGGGATTTCACACAAAATGTGACCCCGGGTATCGCAATACAGGTACTCCCCAGCATCTAATCTACATAGTCTCTCTTCAGGTGTCAATCTGGCCCAGCCAAGTTGCATCGGCTCCTCGGCAGGGGGCGCTGTGGGCGAAGGGAGTGTGGTCCTAGTGGGACAGGAGTAAGAAGACATGGGAACCGGTCGTGGAGGGATCTGAGGGGAAGAAGCACATTCTGCCCTCCGGCCCTTCTCCCGCCATCTTTCCCTAAGATGATTGTCAATTTTTATGGATAATGAGGTGAGTTTATCTAAAGTCTGCGGTTTGTCTAGGACCGCCAGTTCATCTTTGAGTGATTCAGAAAGACCATTTATAAAGACGCTAAATAGTGCAGCGGCATTCCAGCCGGACTTCGCAGTGAGAATTCTTTCCCATTCTTGCTTGATGTACGACTTCAGTTGTTCAACAGTCCGGGGTCTCCGTTGTAATATTTTGCACTTCATAATGCGCCACATTTTCAGTGGGCGACAGGTCTAGACTGCAGGCAGGCCAGTCTAGTACCCACACTCTTTTACTATGAAGCCATGCTGTTGTAACACGTGCAGAATGTGGCTTGGCATGGTCTTGCTGAAATAAGCAGGGACGTCCCTGAAAAAGACGTTGCTTGGATGGCAGTGTTGCTCCAAAACTTGGATGTACCTGCATTGATGGTGCCATCACAGACGTGTAAGTTGCCCATGTCATGGGCACTAACACACCCCCATACCATCACAGATGCTGTCTTTTCAACTTTGCGCTGGTAACAATTTGGATGGACTTTTTCCTCGTTTGTCCAGAGGACACAAAGTCCATGATTTCCAAAAACAATTTGAAATGTGGACTCATCAGACCACAGCACACTTTTCCACTTTGCGTCTGTCCATTTCAAAATCGGGCCCAGAGAAGGCAACAGCGTTTCTGGATGTTGTTGTATGGCTTTTGCTTTGCATGGTAGAGTTTTAACTTGCACATGTAGATGTAGCAACGAACTGTGTTAACTGACAATGATTTTCTGAAGTGTTCCTGAGCCCACGCGGTAAGATCCTTTACACAATGATGTCTGTTTTTAATGCAGTGCCACCTGAGGGATTGAAGGTCACGGGCATTCATTGTTGGTTTTCGGCCTTGCCGCTTACACATAGAAAGTTCTTCAGATGCTCTGAATTTTCTGATTATATTATGGACTGTAGATGATGGAATCCCTAAATTCCTTGCAATTGAACGTTGAGAAAGATTGTTCTTAAACTGTTGGACTATTTTTTTCATACAGTTGTGCACAAAGTGGTGATCCTCGCCCCATCTTTGCTTGTGAATGGCTGAGACTTTTGGGGATGATCCTTTTATACCCATTCATGACACTCACAATTAGTGTCCTCAGTTCCAAAACACTTATTGAGTGTTGTTAGAAGGAAAGGTGATGTAACACAGTGGTAAAAATATCACTGTCCCAACTTTTTTGAA
Organism: Thalassophryne amazonica; assembly: GCF_902500255.1. NCBI lineage: Eukaryota > Metazoa > Chordata > Actinopteri > Batrachoidiformes > Batrachoididae > Thalassophryne > Thalassophryne amazonica. The sequence continues at coordinate 18,869,305 of NC_047120.1, forward strand.
ATGTGTTGCAGGCATCCATTTCAAAATGAGCAAATATTTGCACAAAAACAATAAAGTTTATCAGGTTGAACATTAAATATCTTGTCTTTGTGGTGTATTCAGTTGAATATAGGTTGAAGAGGATTTGCAAATCATTGTATTCTGTTTTTAATTTACATTTCACACAACGTCCCAACTTCATTGGAATTGAGGATTTGTGTGTGTATGTGTGTGTGTGTGTGTGTGTGTGTGTGTGTATATATATATATATATATATATATATATATATATATATATATATATATTTACGAACCAACAAAGTGGGAGATGTTAATGGTCTAGTCCACGCCTGAGTGCTTGTGTGCACTGCGCCATTATAAAGGCACTTTAATGAGGAATGAGTAAAAACTATCTGGTGTGAAACGGACAATTCTCGTTTGTTGCCCTCAACACCAAGAGTCCTGGTTAGAGACTTTAATCAGCAGAAACGTGAGTCAGGATTGATATCTTTAAATGGCTTTGAAGAAGGTTAATGAATAAATTGCCAAATCCAAAAAACATTGCAAGATGACGCCATAGTATAACAGCGCAGCCCCATTATTCCATTGCCTGGGGAGAACCCAGTGCCCGATTTACAGTTGTGGAGGCCCAGGGGCAAAGTGAGGTGTGGAGGCCCCTACAGTACGCGTGACCTAACATAACACATTAGTAACAGAACTCGAAAATGAAATTTTGCTTAAAAACATTTTATTATCTACAAACATACATATCACTTACAAAACCTAAATCAAAACTCTTCTAGCTTTACGTTTAGAAAAAATTACATTTGGACAAAATTGTTTACCAGTTGGCATAGTAATAGAACATTGGGGAATACCGACTTCCGGTTGAGATTACACTCGATGAATAAGACCAGAAGCTGTTACTGTTTTGAAGCTATTACGGTGAAACTGTTACATTTGGTGTAACTTGTAAGATTGCGAATTGGTAATGTCATCGACACAGTCGACAACACCGATTCGACGGTTTGTCAGTAATAATATTTTTGTGGAGGCCCGTGGGCAACTGCCCACCATGCCCATGTGGTTAATCGGGCCCTGGGAGAACCCTAGTTTATTTGCATTATATTGTAGTTAATTCCTAAAAAATAATATTACATTGATTTGGAAGTGTATTTCTGAATTACATTGATGAGAGTAACAGCCAGCATGATGTGTTTTTGATCAGTCTGCTTGAGATTACTTGGTGAGCTCCTAGTGAGCATTTTTATGTTGAAAAGATATTTTTTGAAAAAAAAAATCACTCACCTTTGAAAAGACGTACAAAAGTGTAAGATTTTTCACAGTTTATTTGCAGACATTGAATGAACATTTGTGTTTAGACTGTTTTTAAACGGCATTTTCAATAGTGTTATTTTTCAGCCTGTACAATGAATAAATTATAGCAAATCAAAATTGTGATTTGCTAGAATCGAAAAATGTCATGGTCATTAATTAAGACTTCCAAAAGGGAGCATTTTAACATTGAATAAATGTTTAAAAAATGGTTATGGTAAAATTACTGTGAAAACAGATTTGAAAGTTAATTGTTTATTCATATTATTATTTATTCATATTATATTATTTATTTATATGGCCAAAAGCTCTTTGAGCATGAGAGTAGAGTAATAGTCAGAGTAGGTGGACTGCTGTCTTCCGCAATCCTTACCCCCCACCCACCCCAGATGTGGCACGCATCTTGGCTTTTTTGACATTACGCCTGGGCCGGCTTGATTCTTGCTAAGTTTGACGGGGCCCTAAACACAGATCCCTATATCCCAAAATAAAAACAATTAAAAACATAAAAGAATTAAAGGGGGGCTAGCTTAAAACATTCTTATTGTATCTGTTAAAACATGCGTTTCCCACCCTTCTTAATGAGTTTTTTTTTTTTTTTGATAATTACTAAATTGATAATAAATAAAAAAAATTATACAGAACATATGTGATTGGTCAAAAAGTTTATGACTTATGCATGTGGGGACCAACTTCCTGCCTTAATGTATCCATATTGAATTCTATGTGCAAGAGAGGAAGAATGTTAAGACGGACTGACAAAAGTTTCACAAAGTTCAGGTGCGATCAGCATGACTGTCACAAAATAGCATCTGTGTTTGGACAGACTTTGCCGGCTGTTTGTACGCTTGTCTAAAAATAGAGTCTGACTCACTCACTTATAGACACATCCACTAATGTGACGGCGACCCACAATTCCTCACTTGTCCTGCTAAGAATGGGTTTGAAACAAAAAAAAATTCTTGAAAGATATTGCAGTCCCAGCCTTATTTGACTTCAGTACGTGTGTAAACATGGGGCAAGCCCCAGAAACATGATGTAAATTCAAATATAAAGTCTTATCTTACCTGTTCATTTCAGTCCAGTTCATCATAACAGTCCGACAAAAACTTATCCACATAAGTGTCCTGATTTTGGACGATGACATCTGAAAATAGTTCCTTGTCGGCGCTGAAGAAACATAGCATTTAAAAAAAAACAGTCCCTCTGTTTTTTCAGCCTGAACCACAGAACGCTGGTGCTTTGGTTAATCACATCACCTCATTCTTTAACATCACGTCAGTGTTTATCACAACGCAGGACTCTCTGGCAAAACGAAGGGTAATGGAATCTGTTTTTATATCAAGAGTGGCTGGTGTAACGCTGTGACAGTGATCCAACACCACTGCTCTCCTGATCTGAAAACTGTTTCTATTAACTGCAAACTGTTCTACTCGCCCTGTGAGTTCTCCTCATTCATTCTGGTCGGTGTTTGCATTCCACCGCCGGCTAACATGCATGAGGCAATCAGGACTCTTTAGTGATTGTCCTGGGTGACTTTAACAAAGGTAATCTGTTATATGGCTGGGGGGGCCTGGCTGCCTTTTTGTTTCTGTCCTTTGTTTCTCCTTCCAGGTGGTTTGCATTTGGGACTGAGTGGCTGTGTTGCTGAGGTTATCAGGACCTCACCCTGATCACCTGCGGCTCGTCAGGACTCACAGCTGAGGTGCATCTATATGGATTGGAACATGGTGGCATTTAAGACTGGAGTATACAGTGTGTATTTGCCAGAGACTCGACCTTGTGACCAGACGGGTGAGATCGTCGCCATCTCATCATCAGTGGATGCAGAGAACGTCCAGGGTTTGATGCACGGTCTGTGAAAGAGGAGGGGGTGAGGTCTCACGCTCGTCAGCACACTTCCTGAGGTACGTTAGATTTTGTGACTAACATTTATACAGTCAGTAAATGTGGTGTCCCTCACACCTTTATTATATTGAGCTGTATGTTAGTCATGTATCGGCTTCCACTGCAGTGGAGTTTTGTGAACTGGATGTTCCATGCCTGCAGGTTGGGAAGCTGATTAGTAATCAAGCCAGGAAGTGTTTGCTGTTTGTACACCTTTAAGTGTTCTCTCTGTGTGTAGAGTGTGGACTCACATAATGGTTCCTTCTTTCACAGACTCGGTTTGTTGCGGCCACCTGGGGGGTGTCGGCGGGGTCCTTGGGTCCGAACAGCTTCTGGCTCCGGACCGTTAGCGCTGCTGGGAGCGCACCACGCCAGACCGCACTTTCTTTTGTTGTATTTTGTATCACTGTTATGTATTAAATTCAGTTAGCCTTTGTACCGTGCTCTGCTTATTTCATACTGGGTCCTTCAAACGCTGGTCGGTTCTCCGAGCTGCGTCCGACACATAACATAATCTCTCCCACAAACTTCTCAAATACAGACAGTTTATTAAATGTTGGGACCAGAGAGGACAGAATTCTGGATCACAGTTACACAACTATGAACAATCATGCCATCCCCTGCTCCGCTTTGGGCCACTCTGACCATGCTATGGACCACCTGATTCCTACCTATAGGCAGAAACTAAAGCTCTGCAAACCAGTAGTGAGGTCATCTAAACCAGTGTTTCTCAACCTTTTTTGAGTCGCGGCACCCTTTTTATATTTACAAAATCCTGCGGCACACCACCAACTAAATTAATATTATAATGCTGTTACCTCTGGTTTTGCGGAAAACCCAATTATCGCAATAGAAAATCGATACAGAAAACATCGCATTTCGAAAATCCTCAAGCATTTTGCGCTCTGATCTCAAGTAGGGCTGTCACGATTAGAAATTTCTGGAGACGATTAATTGTCAGACAAATAATTGCGATTGACGAATATATTGTCTATTTTTTTTTTTTTTCCACTTCTTTATATTCTACTATTGTAGTATAATTACACAACTCTGGAAGAACGTTTGGCTTCTGTGAGTGAAACTGGGAATGGTGCAACATTTTATTTTTATCTTCATTTTACATACAGTCCCAACTGTTTCTGATTTGTGGTTGTTTCTGTTGCATTTCTGAAATTGTTTCTCCTCATCAGTCACGTTTTGTGCTTAAACACTGCATTAAGCCCATATTGAACAAATAAATACCTTTGGAAAGTAACAGCTGTTAAAGTTCAGAGTTCTCACCTGCTTTTTGTGATCTGTGCGTCTGAACATTTTTTTTTGTGTGTGTATCTCAGTTCATTCATATATTCTCATTTTTTAAATATGTTTGACCGTTTATTTCATCTCATGATCTCATAAATTCAGCATACGACGCGCACATGGTGTGAACAGGACGGTAACGGCAGAATCACACCTTTAGAGAAAGTTCAGAGAGAAGTAAAAGCTTCACGTTTTCGTTTTGTTAACATGTTCACTCCATTTAAAATCCTCTCTCTGCTCCGCGCTCGCTGCGCACTGAACGTGTCGCGCCTGCATTCAGGAATCTCCCTCACCCACCCCCTCCCCTCCCTCACCCACCCCCTCCCCTCGCAGTCTGCAGCCTGTTAACTCCGCGCGCGTGCACACACAGGCACAGACACACACACCGACAGCTCCGCATTTTAGACGGCTTTTGAAGGAGACGGCACTGTTTTAATCGGCCGTCAGCCTCCTTGTTATTGTCCCGCCTTTAGACGAGAGCGAGGCTGCAGCACAATAACGTCAGATTCTGAGTCGTTTTATGCTTTGTGGATAAAATAAATAATTCACGGTAATCGCGAATATGAAAAATAATCGCGAATATGAAAAATACCCACGGCACCCCTGACGATCGATCACGGCACCCCGGTTGAGAATCACTGATCTAAACAATAGAGCAGTGAGGCTGTGGAGGATCTTCAGGCATGTTTAGAAAAAACAGACTGGGATGTGTTCAAGATTGCCACCAATAGTCTGGATGAGTACACAGAGATGCTGTGACTTCATATATCAGCTTCTGTGAGGACTTCTGCATTCCATCACAAACCATGACAAACCCTGGTTCAGTCCTAAACTCATACAGTTGAGGATGCAGAAGGAGGAGGCTTTCAAGAGCGGTGACAAGGTCAGGTTTAAAAAGTCAAAGTACAGGTTTGGGAATGTGGTCAGGGAAGCTAAATGGCTGTACTCTGACAAACTCCAACATCAGTTCTCAACCACTTCTGCCTGGAAAGTTCTCAGACAAATCACCACCTACAAACCCAATCGCTCCCGCTCTGCCAAAGACCCTCATCTAGAAAACCAATTGAATGAGTTTTACTGCAGATTTGAAAGACAATGGGGCAGTCATATGACCATTCCCGACGTCAACCACCAGGTCCTACCCACCAGAACCCCCTTCCCCACCACACCTCTCTCCATTCATGATAGGGATATCAACAGGCTCTTTAAGTGACAGGACCCATGCAAAGCAGCTGAACCTGACTCTGTCTCCCTATCTGTGTTGAAGAACTCTGCAGACCAACTGTTCCCGGTGTTCACAGACATCTTCAACACCTCACTGGAGACATGCCAGGTGTCAGCATGCTTTAAGGCCTCCACCATCATCCCCATTCCCAAAAAACAACGAACTTCAGGACTTAATGACTACAGACCTGTCACCCTGACCTCTGTGGTGATGAAGACCTTTGAGCACCTTCTCCTCACACACCTCAAGGCCATCACTGACCCTCACCTGGATCCCCTGCAGTTCACCTGCAGAGCCAACAGGTAGGTAGACGACGCTGTCAACACGGCCCTCCACTTTATCCTCCAGCATCTGGACTCCACATGAACCTTCAACAGGATTCGGTTTTTGGACTTCAGCTCTGGTTTCAATACGATCAACCCGGCCCTGCTGCAGAACAAGCTCTCTCAGCTTGGCATGACCGACTCCACCTGCAGGTGGATCACTGGCTTCCTGTCCAACCGGAGAGATAATACTGATGGACCGAGTATTGGAGACGTGCTCTCCCAGCTTCACATGCTTCAGGAAGCATGTGAAGCTGGGAGAGCACGTCTCCAATACACAGTCTATCAATACTGGATCCCCCCAAGGCTGCGTCCTCTCCCCTCTACTCTTCTCCCTGTACACCAACAGCTGTGGGCCAATTGTGACTGATCCCTCTCACCCAGGACACAAACTTTTTGTCACCCTCCCCTCTGTGTGACCCTGCCCCCCCACTTCCACAAAGTACAGATTGGTCATCCCTGCACTGAGAGGTACTGCACATCTGCACACCAATCACATGTTCTTGCACAGTCCCATTCCACTACATTATATTTATTTAACAGCAAACATAGTTTTGCCTATTTGACTCTTTTACTTCTTACAGAAGTATTTTTTTTTCCTTTTCTTTTTTATGGTTGTTTATGCACCAATAACACCAGATTAAATTACTTGTATGTAAGAATTTACTTGGCAATAAATTTGATTCTGATTATGATGAAGAGCTTATGGCTTACCCCACATGCTTATGTCACACTTATGCATTGAATGCAGCCCCTCAAACGGGAGTTATTGTTAATGAATGTGTTTAGCGCGATAATTATTAATAGAAAATGTGACTTTTGAAAATAACTAAAAATAAATAAATAATTTTATTTAATACTAATACAACTATTACACAAACATTACAAAAGGTCCCTTTTAAGTACAACAAGCAAAAATTATAAAAAGATTAAAAACATAAAACTAATTACAGGCAATAGAAAAATAGCTTTAAAGTCACATTTCAAATGCCATCAGGCACCTTGTTCCACATGATATGAGCACGGCAAGAAAAGGCTCTGAAGCCTGCTGACTTCTTTTTAACCCTTGAGAAACACAGCAAGTCCGCCATGGACCGCAGGGAACGAAGAGGCACATAAGGCTGAACAAGTTCAGCAAGATAGTTGAGTTCATGACTGTTTAGAGCCTGAAATTGTCAGCAACAAAACCTTGAAATCTGCTCTTCAAGTGACATGGAGCCAGTGAAGGGAAGCCAGAATAGCTGTGATCAAATCTCATGGTTTTCATCAAAACTAAAGCAGCAGCATTCTGTACCATCTGTAGACATCCTATACTATTTTGTAACAATCCATAAAATAAAGCATTGCAATAGTCAGTTCTGGAAGACAAAGATGCAAATTAAAATTTGTGAAATTTAAAACAAATCCTGATGTACGTTTCCACTTTCAGTTCCATCAGTGCAATAATGTACTGTCATCAGGTCAAACTCACCGTGCTGATACTTTATTTTAATGACTGTTGTTCTAACATTTATTGCTAATTTGTTTCTTTGCAGACATGCAGCCGTGGTTGGTGATTAAAGAAGAAACTCTTCCTGAACACGAGGAATGGAATCTGAGTGTTGACCAGGAGGACATTAAAGAAGAAGAAAAGCTGTGGATAAGCCAGCAGGAAGAGCAGCTTCAGCAGCTGGAGGAGGCAGATCTCACCAAGTTTGGTTTCACTGTCGTCCCTGTGAAGAGTGAAAATGATGATGAAAAACCAGAGTCATCACAGCTTGATCAAAGCCAAAGTGATGAGAGCACAGAGGCTGAGCCTGTAGCCAGCAGCTCGTCTGTACACAGTACACCGACAGCAGAAGCTGATGGAGAGGACGATGGAGGACCACAACCAGCCAGCAACACGGGTCCAAACAGTTATTTGCAACCAGATACCAGTGACAGGAGTTCAGATAGTTCTGGAACTGAGACTGATGACAGTTATGACTGGAAACAGAACAGAGAACTTCATTCAAGTTTTAAGTGTCAAAAAAATACAAAGATTGTTCATTCAGGCAACATGGATGAGAAACAATGTAAAGACTATAAATACGGAAAAGCATCTGATCACATGAACAACTCAGAGCAAAATAAGGGGAGGAAAGCAAGCAGAAAACCATTTAGCTGTTCTGATTGGTGTAAAAGACAGAAACAGAAAGGCACTCTGAACAAACACATTAGAATTCAGACAGGACAAAAAACATTTGACTGTTCTGAATGTGGTCAAAGATTTGGACTGAAGAGCACTCTGAACAGACACATGATAATTCATACAGGTCAAAAAGCATTTGCTTGTTCTGAATGTGGTCAAAGATTTGGACTAAAGAGCACCCTGAACACACACATGATAATTCATACAGGCCAAAAAGCATTTGTCTGTTCTGAGTGTGATCAAAGATTTGGACAGAAGAGCAACCTGATCAAACACATGATAATTCATACAGGACAAAAACCATTTGCCTGTTCTGAGTGTGGTCAAAGATTTGGACTAAAGAGCAACCTTAACAGACACATGATAACTCATACAGGAGAAAAACCATTTGCCTGTTCTGAGTGTGGTCAAAGATTTGGACTAAAGAGCACTCTGAAGAGACACATGATAATTCATACAGGGCAAAAACATTTTGTCTGTTCTGAGTGTGGTCAAAAATTTGGACTGAAGAGCAACCTGAACAAACACATGATGATTCATACAGGGCAAAAACAGTTTGTCTGTTCTGAGTGTGGTCAAAGATTTGGACTAAAGAGCAACCTGAACAGGCACATGATAATTCATACAGGACATAAAAATGAAACACCAAGACCTTAGAAATTACCTACGGACAACAAGGTCATTGAAATATGAATGAATGAATGAATTTTATTTATTCTGCACACAGATGAACAATAACAAAACTTGTATTAAGAACAACTTAACAGTGTACCCTTGTGGCCGAAAGGGAGTAAGCAAAAACGACGCTTGTAAATACCCTCCCCCTTATACCATAGAAAATAAAGACTGTATACATATATAAATATGTATACAACAATACCAAAGAAATGGGCATTAATAATATAACTTAATCAATGCACAAAAATTTCAAAACACAGCCAAACAAGTAATAGTGCACAATTCCAAACACAATAACAAAATCAGTAAACGTAATTCTTCAAACTATAAGGAATAATTTTTATTATTTTGTAAAGCCTTTTAAAGCCAACTAAGGTACAAAGTAATTTAGTATTATCAGGACAAATAATCCAAATGTTAACACCATTAATGGAAACACAATGTCTTTTTACAGTAGTTTGGACCTTTTAATTTCTCAAATAATAATGTTCCTCTGAAGTCCCTCATTATAAACAGACCCTGGACATGTTGAGGCAAAAGTTTATTTTTAAAGGAAAAGAAAACCCACTGATAAAGTACAGCTGGGAAGATAGACTGTGCTATAAACAAACGATTGATGCGTATCAATGAAAATAACTGAAATATCCATCTCGAATAGAATCTGAATAGCTACAGGTTGCAGGGGGACATGCCCACTCCAGTCATCATCTATCTCAGTGACAGATATCTGAAGCTTTTGTACAACAATCATTTCCACATAAATTCAGCATTATTTCATAACAGACGGAGGAAGCGATCAGAGCACTGTGACTACACGAGCTGCTAGCTGATGCATTCACTGCACTTTGGTATTGCCTAGTTTCTGCTTACAAAGCCCTATTTTCTATTTAAAACTGACTTTAGAATGATTTAAGAGGTTTTACCTTGTCATCTGATGGTTAATAATTCCATTAATCCATTTGATCGCTTTGGATCAAATGGATCGATTTGATGCACAGTGGTGGACCAATTTTTAGAGATGGACCATTCGGTCTGCGACACTGGAATCTAGGCCAGCAGGGCCCCAGAAATCAAATAAATTTGGTATCTAATGATGCATTTTCAGCATCTCCTAGGGCCCCCTTGCAAAAATTTTCATTTCACAGGGGGAGGTGATGGTCTCATAGTTAAGGCGTTGGGCTTGAGACCCGAAGATCCTTGGTTCAAATCCCAGCTTGACTAGAAAATCACTAAGGGCCCTTGGGCAAGGTCTTTAATCCCCTATTGCTCCTGGTGTGTAGTGAGGGCCTTGTATGGTAGCACCCTCACATCGGGGTGAATCTGAGGCATTATTTGTAAAGCGTTTTGAGCGTCTGATGCAGATGGAAAAGCACTATATGGGTATTGGGTGTTCGTGTGTGACACCTGGAATTTGGACGACACCTGCCGAGACACCTGTCTTTCAGCCGCATGTGTGCGTGAATGGTTGTAGCGACAGGTGTATGAGGCGTTAGCCCTTGCTCTCACTGCCTCCGATGCGCTTACCGAGTCTGTGGGCTCAGTAAGCACCACAGTGGGCGTTAATGAATGTTGGGAGAGGGAGTCTTGTACTTTATGCAGAATTGTAATGGACCTTGATATTTTAGATTTAACATATGCATTTTACAGCTTATTTTATCATCAATAAATCACCAAGAAATTTTGTATCTTACAATTTCAGTATCATGTAATAATAAATTTCTGCTTAAGTTCCTGGACTTATTCCCAGGAACACTTAGTTTTACCAAAATGGAGCCATAATTTATTTAAGTCTAACCATTGTTTAAATTTCTGTAATTCATTCGCCATTGTGTCCAGGAGCTGTCCCAAATGATCCCCACTACAAAACACAGTCATATCTTCAGCAAATAAAATACAACTTATGGACACGTAATGTTCAAGAATTCAGAATTTGTCCCACCAATATGAACACACTGATATCTATTGTGTAAATAGCTCGTTATCCAATCATGTGCCAATCCCCTGATATCTTACTTCTGTAATTTATCTAATAGCAAAGTGTGATCTGTAGTATCAAATGATTTCTGTAAAAAAAAAAACAAAAAAAAAAACCTAAAGTATATTGCTTATTTTCAATCATGTTGGTAATTTGTTCAACAAAATCAGTTACAGCCATTGAAGTCGTGAGATTCTTTCTAAAACTGTATTGCTGCTCCCTAAGGACATGATGTTTAGTTATGAAATCATTTAACCTCTTTACATATGCTCATCACTCACTCATCTTCAACTGCTTTTCCAGGTTCGGGTCGCTGGGGCAACAGCTCCAGCAGGGGACCCCAGACTTCCCTTTCCTGGGTCACATTGACCACCTCTGACTGGGGATCCCGAGGCATTCCCAGGCCAGTGTGGAGATATACTACAAATACCTTTTTGAAAATTGAGATTGACCTATAATTTGAAAAATCATGTTTGTTACCAGATTTAAACAGTAGTATCACTTTAGCTATTGTCATTTTGAAAGGGAATTTCCAAGTCATTAATGACAAATTACAGATAAAGGTTTAACAATACAATCAATAATATTTGTTATCAACAACATCAAAATTGTCACTGTCATTGAAACCAGATCTGTAGTAATTGTTTTACTGTAATCCAAAGAGCACATTTTAGAAGATACAACTGAATTTGCTAAAAAAAAATTCCCACGTTAACAAAATAACCATTAAAATGATCTGCTAAGCTTTGTTTTCTTTAACAACTGTGTCAAGTAGGATATTCTTTAACACCTTTTTTCTTATTTATGATTTCATTTAAAAACTTCCAAGTACTCTGAATATTTTTTTTGTCCAATAAATCACTATAGTACTGCCTTTTACAAGATCGCATTATGTTAGTTTGTTTTTATATGTCTTATATCTTCTCTCAGCTTCATTTGTTCTAAGTTTTAAAAACTGCTTATACAAAACATTTTTCTTTATACATGCATTCTGAATCCCTTACTAATCCAAGGTTTATCAATGTTTTGCTTATTTCCAACTTTTGACACAAAAGGGCAATGTTTATCGTATAACTTGGAAATAATAGAAATGAATGATTCGTAAGACTGATCTACATCCTCAGTATAAATGTCACTCAAGTTTTTATGTATTAAATCCATTATAAGATTTTCCATAGTTTTCTTTATTTTCCTTGTGAAGTTTGTAATGTTAATATGGTCAATTTTATCAACTAATAAATTGAAAGCACCAAAAACAGGCAAATGATCACTGATATCACAGAGCAGTCCACCCATTAAATTTCCCACAGTAACATTTGTCAATATATTGTCAGTAAGTGTCTATGTATTTGATGTAAATAAATTGATAAAGGGATTAAAGTTCTCTGTCACTGTGACAGATTTCATTCAGTCGGGAGGAAAAGAGGCGTTTCCAGCAGTGTCAGAACGCAGACAGAGTGCCTCGTCCACACCTGTCAGATCGCATCCAGAGCGTATGTAGATGACACAGACTGCTGTCAGATGGTCATAAAAGGCACTGCAGACTGCCTGATCTCCAAATGTCTGGATGGCAAACAGACCTGAGCGCTGTGTTCCTCCCTTTGCACAGGACCTGGACAGGACATCAAAGAACAACCAACGTATGGACCGGACTCACGCCATATGTGTCCATTAGTGTGGTCACCCACAGTCCCATTCAGTCACCGCTTTGGTCTTCCTCTTTTTCCCAGGCTCACTGATCTCATGTGCGTGTCTGTGCGTAAAAGTGCTGACATGAGCTCAGTGTGTGTGTGTATATGTGTGTTTTCATAATAAGCCACTACATGCGCGCATGTGCTCAGCTGGCACTGGACAGTTTTACTGCCAGCTAGACTACGTGTGATCAAGCAATAATTTGTTTATTACAGTGGTGAGATCTGTTCAGCTCTGAGCCTCTGACTTGAGGTGTGACAGCGTGTGCACCTGCCAGCCAGCCGCTGTGGTGTCGCAGATCTGATGGGCACAATATTTCACATTATTTATGTCGCCCATGGGGAGGAATATTATCTGTACTGTAAGGTCTATTATGGATATATCAGCCTGTCCAGATTTGCAGCGCTGTGTGCTGTGCCACACATTGACCCGCAGTGGACACAGTGCTTTTGGTCGGTTCACGCTGTGTTCATATCGCCCGTACATAGATGGCTGCATGCCGCATACATATCAAAAATCAGTGGTTCCTTTGCACTCCGGGGGGGCAGTGGTGGACATTGTAAGTGGATAAGTGGCATGTGCAGGTCATGCTGGCAGGCTTTGCCATGCCCGATCCATCTCGAGGTTCCCTCATATGTGCTCAAATCGTTTCGGATCCTGTTTATGTCGCCTTCAAAATCGGCGTCGGACATTTCAAAGTGTCACGGAATTTGCCTCGTTTCTGCTTAAAACGGCCTTGTTCTTGCTTAAAACTGACTTTAGAATGATTTAACTACACCGGTGTCGTAGACCGAACGGTCCACCCGTAAAAATCGGTCCGCCTTTTGCATCTGCGCACGCGTCATTTCAGACCGCAGCAGCACGTCTGAAACGGAGTCTCTTCACCCAAAACAATCAAATGGATTAATGGAATTATTAACCATCAGATGATAAAGGTCAAATCTCTTAAATAATTCTAAAGTCAGGTTTAAGCAGAAACGAGGCGAAATTGCACGATGCATTGAAATGTCTGATGCACAGTGAACGCATCAGCTAACAGCTCATTTATCCGTGGCGCTCTGGTCACTTCTGCCGCATTTTATGATGAAATAATGCTGAATTTATGTAGAAATGATTGTTGTACAAAAGCTTCAGATATCTGTTGCTGAGATAGATGATGACTGGAGTGCAGTTTGAAGCACAAATGAGGTGTTAATCCCCGTGGGACCGATTTTAGGGGGACTGTGAGGTCGGCGACACTGGCTATGTGTGATGGGGTATAAAGGTTTAACTATTGATCAAACACGCCCACACACAAATGAACACATTAAAATTACATATAAATGATATTTAAATGAAATAACGTAAATAAAATACTTTTTTTTTCCCATGAAGTAACAGACTTCTGTTTATGTACATAAAAAGGAAAATAATAATAAAGTGATGCAATTTATTATGATCACTCAAATAATGTGGTATATGCTTCAATCTGACTGGAGTATTTTTGAATGTTGACCCCTGTGTAATCCTTGGTTGACCTCTACCTGGCTCCAGCTGCCACCCTGGGACAGCTCCATGTGTTACTGAACCACATGGCAAAATGTCACATCGGCGAAAAATTAAATTAATGGTGATGATTTTGTCTGCTGTCATCTCCAGACAACACAGTCATTCAGTTTTAACAAATTTGCTGCTTTCTGTGTTTTGACAAACTCCAGATAAGCTCTTTTTTCCACCTGTGTGGAAGCTGTAACATTATTATTTTAACTCACCAATTTTCAGCTGTAGAGCAAAATGTCAGACAATCTTCACTGGTGTTTGCCCATCTTGTTTTCTTGATGTCACATTGTGCCAATATGAAGACAAACTTGATGATTATATATTGTTGGCTGTGATATGGGCTGAATTCCTTTATTAATGTGACAATACAAAATTTAACACCTCAGTGCAGAATGGATCACTAAGGTCCACATATGTGACCAAAAGGAAACCGCAGTAAAAGCAGCAGCCACTCTCCAATGTGAGAAGACAGTGCATGTGCACGTCCATTAGTCATGAACGCAGACTGTAAAAACAGTCTCTGCTGGAGACTCAGCTTTGTGCACGCTCATAACTGTAATTAGCGCAGTAACTGTGAAAATCTAAGAAATACAGTAGTGTTCAGAATAATAGTAGTGCTATGTGACTAAAAAGATTAATCCAGGCTTTGAGTATATTTCTTATTGTTACATGGGAAACAAGGTACCAGTAGATTCAGTAGATTCTCAGAAATCCAACAAGACCAAGCATTCATGATATGCACACTCTTAAGGCTATGAAATTGGGCTATTAGTAAAAAAAAAAAAAAGTAGAAAAGGGGGTGTTCACAATAATAATAGCATCTGCTGTTGAAGCTACAAACTCAAAACTATTATGTTCAAACTGCTTTTTTAGCAATCCTGTGAATCACTAAACTAGTATTTAGTTTTATAACCACAGTTTTTCATCTTCACATCTGCAAGGCATTCATTTTGTTGGTTTGGAACCAAGATTTTGCTCATTTACTAGTGTGCTTGGGGTCATTGTCTTGTTGAAACACCCATTTCAAGGGCATGTCCTCTTCAGTATTTTGACATATCCAAACTGATCCACGATACCTGGTATGCGATATATAGGCCCAACACCATAGTAGGAGAAACATGCCCATATCATGATGCTTGCACCACCATGCTTCACTGTCTTCACTGTGAACTGTGGCTTGAATTCAGAGTTTGGGGGTCGTCTCACAAACTGTCTGCGGCCCTTGGACCCAAAAAGAACAATTTTACTCTCATCAGTCCACAAAATATTCCTCCATTTCTCTTTAGGCCAGTTGATGTGTTCTTTGGCAAATTGTAACCTCTTCTGCACGTCTTTTATTTAACAGAGGGACTTTGCAGGGGATTCTTGCAAATAAATTAGCTTCACACAGGCGTCTTCTAACTGTCACAGCACTTACAGGTAACTCCAGACTGTCTTTGATCATCCTGGAGCTGATCAGTGGGTGAGCCTTTGCCATTCTGGTTATTCTTCTATCCATTTTGATGGTTGTTTTCCATTTTCTTCCACGCGTCTCTGTTTTTTTGTCCATTTTAAAGCATTGGAGATCATTGTAGATGAACAGCCTATAATTTTTTGCACCTGCGTATAGGTTTTGCCCTCTCCAATCAACTTTTTAATCAAACTACGCTGTTCTTCTGAACAATGTCTTGAATGTCCCATTTTCCTCAGGCTTTCAAAGAGAAAAGCATGTTCAACAGGTGCTGGCTTCATCCTTAAATAGGGGACACCTGATTCACACCTGTTTGTTCCACAAAATTGATGAACTCACTGACTGAATGCCACACTACTATTATTGTGAACACCCCTTTTCTACTTTTTTTTTTACTAATAGCCCAATTTCATAGCCTTAAGAGTGTGCATATCATGAATGCTTGGTCTTGTTGGATTTGTGAGAATCTATTGAATCTACTGGTACCTTGTTTCCTTTGTAACAATAAGAAATATACTCAAAACCTGGATTAATCTTTTTAGTCACATAGCACTACTATTATTCTGAACACTACTGTATAAAGAGAAATCTTGATCCAGAATACAGATTCAGATCCAGATCACCAGCTTCTCCTGTCGGTAGACACGCCCCCTGTCAGTTCAGCACACACAGCAACGTGTCACTCTCTCTACGTGCTATGTGACCTGTTTTTTTTTTTTTTTTAGTTATTTGTTATATAATTGTGTATGTAGGCAGTGTAGTACTTAGTAATGTACTTGTCCTGGCTGTGGTCTATGTGTTTTTAATGTGACACATTGTGTGCACTGAGATGTCATTTGTGTGTCTGTTCAGCAGCTGGGAGGTGCCTCCCCGTGCTGTGTGCGCTCAGACATGACTGTTCGGCTCCACATATGATCATGTCTGTACATATATATATATGCATTTTATGCAAGTGTGCTCCCCCCCCCCTCCCCAAACCACGTGTGTGTGTGGGGGGGGGGAACGACGAAACACACATACACCACATGTGTTTTTGGGTTTTTGGGGGGGTGGTACATGTGCACTTGTGTGAGACACATGCACCACATGTGTGTTGCTTTTTGCAACGCCACACTCATGGGAGCATTTAGACAAATTTCACATTAAACTCAGAACTCATCATCTGCTCATTGTTTTCATGCTGACAGTGCGAATGGCCACACATTGTCTAAGTGTCAACCGAGCGGTGTTGGATGTTCGTGTGTGTCACCTGGAATTTGGGCGACACCTGCCGCGAGAGGAATGGAATGGGCTCTCACAGGGCACTCTCTGTCTTTCAGCCACTGTTGTGCGCGAATTGTTGTAATGACATGTACAAGTCATTAGAGACAGCTCTGATTTTTCACAAATGGCATGCAATTACTCCTTTGTACGCTAGTCGGTTTAAATCGTATAATGTGTGAAGGGACCTGTTAAGGCTCGTGATGGATTGACACAGGAAACAGGTGGAGATCAATGCAGAGTCTGAGACATGGCTGGTTGTGATGAATAAAAGGCTTTATCTTGTAACTAGGCAGTAGATTCGATACACGGGTAATCACATAATGAGGCAGAGCACACAAATCCGTGCTCAGCCACTCATGCACTATATACTAGTACTCAAAATTCACTTTTCTCCACTTTGTCCTAACTAATTTTTAGTTGTTGGGGTAAATAAATAATAATGCATAGATATAAAAATAAATTAAGTAATTAAACCTGCACTGACTGAGATTTTTGGTGTACCTCACTCATTACCAAGGCAATGGATAGTGGCATCTAAAGGTGAGTGGTGAATGCTTAACTTTATGGAAGGCCAGTGTTTACCAATCTCTATAAAAAGTGCCAAAACTTGAATGTTACAGCCACATGAGCCACAAAAACATCCAATATGTCCCACCAGATGGATTCCACGATATGGACAATAGATTGTCTAGTGGAGAAACAGAGAGTTTACACCTGTGATATCAAAATACCAAATTAAAAGATACACACAACATATTTAGTACAGTTACATACAATTATGAGAGCATTTGCAAATATGTCATTTTATTTAATTTTCAACTCGTGATATTGTGGCACACATTAATACCTTTTACTTACAGTCCAGAGCTCTCAAGTCTCACTCATTCGGAGTGAGACTCACACTTTAAAATGGTCCTGTCAGGTCTCATGCACTTGGCGTGAGACCCAATATGTTGTCATGCTCTCATGCTAATGCATGACATTCCACTGCTATGATCTGCAAGACAAGATGTGGTGGAAAATAACTCCTTGAGCGTATCTCAACTAGAGAGCTCTGAGTACTTAAAAAAAAAAAAGCTATGCTAACACATAGCTAACACTACCCTTTTTTTTTTTTTTTTTTTTTTTTTTTAAACAAACTCTACAGTTAGCTATTTATGTATTAAATATATCTACAGTATTATATGGATAATACAATTAACACACACATTACCTGCATCTTGTTCTCCCCACAACACTGAAGGAGCCTCCGTTTATTTTAATCCACCGTTTACCTTCCACAATTAGATAATGTTGGCTATTCGCCCTGTTGACATTTCAAATCCCGCAAAACCTCGGAGAGGTTGCCGCGCTGCGAGATCTCAGTAACATTGAGAACTGCATTGAGACGCTCTGATCACGCTGCACTTTAACGGCACACAGACAACACCATTAACATTGCAACATAAAACTATTTTTATATTGTGCCTAAAACTCTTGTGAATATACGAGGTCTGTCAATAAAGTATAGGTCCTTTTTATTTTTTTTCAAAAACTATATGGATTTCATTCATACGTTTTTACGTCAGACATGCTTGAACCCTCGTGCGCATGCGTGAGTTTTTCCACGCCTGTCGGTGACGTCATTCGCCTGTGAGCACTCCTTGTGGGAGGAGTCGTCCAGCCCCTCGTCGGAATTCCTTTGTCTGAGAAGTTGCTGAGAGACTGGCGCTTTGTTTGATCAAAATTTTTTCTAAACCTGTGAGACACATCGAAGTGGACACGGTTCGAAAAATTAAGATGGTTTTCGGTGAAAATTTTAACAGCTGATGAGAGATTTTGAGGTGATACTGTCGCTTTAAGGACTTCCCACGGTGCGAGACGTCGTGCAGCGCTCTCAGGCGCCGTCGTCAGCCTGTTCAAGCTGAAAACCTCCACATTTCAGGCTCTATTGATCCAGGACGTCATGAGAGAACAGAGAAGTTTCAGAAGAAGTCGGTTTCAGCATTTTATCCAGATATTCCACTGTTAAAGGAGATTTTTTTTAATGAAAGACGTGCGGGCGGATTGCAGCGTCGGCTCGCAGCCGCCGCGACGCTCCGCCACAGGAAAAACACCTCCGTTGGAAGCCTTAAGGACAAGTTGGAACATGTTCAGCTGTTAAAAAATTTCTCATATACTCACTCAGCTGAAAGCCATGAAAAGCCGCCTGGATTTTACAAATGGTTATCAACACGGAGGTGTTTTTCCTGTGCCGCCGCACCGCGCCAGCTGCGTCCCGACGCGCGGACCCATCCGCACGTCTTTCATTAAAAAAATCTCCTTTAACAGTGGAATATCTGGATAAAATGCTGAAACCGACTTCTTCTGAAACGTCTCTGTTCTCTCACGATGTCCTGGATCAATAGAGCCTGAAATGTGGAGGTTTTCAGCTTGAAACAGGCTGACGACGGCGCCTGGGAGTGCTGCACGACGTCCCGCTCCGTGGGAAGTCCTTAAAGCGACAGTATCACCTCAAAATCTCTCATCAGCCGTTAAAATTTTCACCGAAAACCAGCTTAATTTTTTGAACCGTGTCCACTTCGATGTGTCTCACAGGTTTAGAAAAAATTTTGATCAAACAAAGTGCCAGTCTCTCAGCAACTTCTCAGACAAAGGAATTCCGACGAGGGGCTGGACGACTCCTCCCACAAGGAGTGCTCACAGGCGAATGACGTCACCGACAGGCGTGGAAAAACTCACGCATGCACATGAGGGTTCAAGTATGTCTGACGTAAAAACATATGAATGAAATCCATATAGTTTTTGAAAAAAATAAAAAGGACCTATACTTTATTGACAGCCCTCGTATTCTCTGGGTTTTTAGACGTTATTGCTTTTATTTTATGTAAACATGCGAGAATCACAGGCTGTCTCTCCGTTATTTTCAATGGGAGCTGCTGTGAGCTACGCTCGCTTCCTGATCACGTCGTTCTGGTGGAAAGTGAAGTTTTCTCTTTAATGTCTTGATTATTGTTCTTTACAACACTGTTTGTCCTCTTTGTTCAAGACATATATATGTCTGAAATTTGGTTTGCGTTTATTAAATTCCACGCAGATTAAACATAACAGACACGGATTATTTGTTATAATTGTTTAGCAAGTTTTCAGGGTATCATGCATGCAGTCTCTTATTAACGTGACGAAAAGCATAAAAAAATTACATTTTTGTAGTATAATATTAATTTCCAACTGTCGTGTTGATTCTCTATACGTTGGTTGTTTGACTGCAGCAACTGTCTGGCATGCAAAGGATTATGGTATACTTCAACAGGGCGAATGAACACAACTGTCCAGTAGATGGCAGTAGAGACCTTGAAAACTTGGCAAAACAAAATTCCAGATAATCCATGTCTGCTACATTTAAGATGCATGGAATTTAATAAACACAGACACAATAACAATGTCTATAAACCCAGAGAATATATTCACGAGAGTTTTAGGCACTAGAGTTTAATGCTGTTGTCTGTAGAGCCTGATCAGAGTGTTTCAAATGCATTTCTCATGTCGTGAATGTACTGAGATTACCCTATCCTACCCATAATGCACTGCTGGGCACAGCATATATCCATACTAAACCTTTAAAAATTAGCGCATTACTTTGTAAACTAAAACATATATGTGATATTTTCACTTTATAAAACTTCAGACATGACATTAATTTAAATAACTTGTCCAAAATTAGTTTGGTTAAAAGTTGAACCATAAGTTAAAAATGTATGCCTCTGGATGACTTGGGTGATTATTGCCCTCGTTTCAGTATGGGGTTAAGAAAATTTAATTTTATTTAATTTTTTGGGGGGGTAGTTCTCCATCTGCAGAGGGTAGAGCATTTTTTCTTAAAGCAGCTCTTCTCTGTTTTGCAGAGAGTAGAACTACACATCATCTATGAAACATTTAACAGGTAGGTGCTCAACTGATTTTAAGTTTTATAAATATTTGTAGCTGTTCAGCTTTATTTACCACGTTATTGGTCTAAAAAGTATTGGACAAAAATTTATTGCAAGATAATTAGACCAATAATGGTTTTTAAAGTTATCTAAAAAGATAATCTGACAATGAAAACATTATCTTTGATAATTATCGGATTATCGGAACTGTGCCCACCACTGCATTCAGTCACAGATTGTCCAAACTATACCTTTTTGGAATCTTTATGATCAGGCAAATAATGTGGTGTAGTTTTCAATATGATTGGAACATCTTTTAATTTTGACCCCTGTGTAATTCTTCAGTTGACCCCTACCTGGCTGCCTATTGAAAATTCAATTGGCAAATCAGTTTCATGTCTATAGGGATTATTTGTGCTGAATTTGATGCTTGTATCACCATTTGCAGAACTCCGCTCTAAATATTCTCTTATCTGCTGCACTGTATATGAGATATAAGATGCTGCTCCTCAGTGTTTCTCAATTGCCCTCAAAAGTATTGTTTCTTGCCCACAGCAAGACAAGCGTCACAGTGAGTGGCTTTAATCAGCACAAGTGACTCAAGATTTACATTTTTAAATTACTTTGAGAGGGGTTAATGAAGAATTTGCAGACCTGCCGCTTCTGATTAGCAACAAAGCAAAGAACCAGTGAAGCAGTGGATTGCAACACTGCTTCAAGCTTCAGCGCCTCTGCAGTCAGTGTAGAGAAATGACCATTTTCACAATAAGCACCCTCAAAAACAGCAGTCGCTCCACCGCAATGTGAACTGAAGGATCAATAAGGGAATTGTTAAGCAAAAAAAAAAAAAAAAAAAGGCTGTTGATGTTGGTGGATCAAATCATTTCTCACACATTGTTAGCTAGTTGCTAATGCAATTTGCACACGCCACTGCATTAATCCGGTTCATGAGCGGGTGTGTCTATTGGTGAATTTCACATCACAAATGGCAGAAAAAGTAAACACACACCAAAGCTCCATCGCGCCCGTTGATCCACATAATTAAATTTTGCCTTCCTCAAATGTGTATCACAATTTCTTCTTCTTCTTTCAGTTTGGTGTCAGTGACCAGACTAATGACCAATGGAGCAAAACGTGATTGGCTGAACATTGGATGATTGAGACTGGGATCCCTGCTTTTCTGTTTTTTGAGGTTGAATTTGTTTTAGGTTGAATTTTTTTTTAGGTTGAAGTTTTTGAGGCTGAATATTTTGATGCTAAATAAATTCAACCTTAAGAAATTCAACTTCAAACTAATTTTGATGCCTAAAAACATTAAACTTAAAAATTCATATTCAAACTCTGATGGCACAGATTTACTTCCATAAAGACTCCATTAAATTTGGGGGTGATCAAGATCTGAATCCGGATTCTGGATCAAGATTTCACTTTATATATGCTTTGAGGGATTACGTCAAAACTACTTCACGGATTCTCTCCAAATTTACACCACAGATAGATATTAGGGCATGGAGGATTCCACTGAATTTTGGAGGTGATCCGGATCTGGATTCAGATTATGGATCAAGATTTCACTTTATAGAGGCTTTGAACAATTACTTCAAAACTACTTCACAAATTCTCACCAAATTTGCACCACAGATAGATATTCGGACTTGGAAGACTCCAGTGAATTTTGGAGATGATCTGGATCCAGATCTGGATTCTGGATCAAGGTTTCCCTTGTCATGATTCTGCCCATTCTGTTGTAGTTTATTTATAGTCTATTATTTTGTTCTCTCCTTTTTAGGTTTGTCATTTTATTTCCTAGTTTGCCTCTTTGTTCTGTTCGTGTTAATAATTGTTGGGTTTTGGGTCTTATCTGTCTTTTGGTATTTTAGGTTTTTCACCATTGGTTTTTCTGTCACTAATTTCTCTGGCTTCAGTGTACTTTGTTTTTTTTCCTCACTGCACTCTCCTGCACCTGCCTTTGTGTCTTTCGTTCATGCCCCCTTCCAGAACTTTCCCCACACTTGTCTCACATTCACACCCTGATTACCCTACCTAGTATTTAAGCCCTCATGTTCTCTCTGTTCCTGGCCAGTTTGTTGAATTTTCATTCACATACCAGCCTTCCACAGTTTTGATCAATTGTCTGCCCGAGTTTCGACCTTGCCTTGTTTTTGACCTCATTTTTGTCCCAGCCTCTACCCTGTCTCATCGAGTTTGAGAATTGTACTTGTTTGTTGTTCCACGCCTCTGACTACTACTGCCTGTTATGTCTGCTTGGCTGATTGACCACCTGTGTACCGAACCTTTGCTCGTTTGCCAGATAAAAACCTTTTTATAACTCGTAAGCCTGCATTGTGTATTTTGCATTAGTGTCCTGTCCTATTTGTGCCACGCCTCAGCCCATGCTTGACAATGTAGGCTTTGAAGGATTTCTTCAAAGCTACTTCATGGATTGTCACCAAATTTGCATGACAGAGAGATATTAGTGCATGGGAGAGTTCATTAAATTTTGGAGGTGATCCGGTGTACCAGATTATCTTCCCCGCTGAAGTTGTCCTAGGATATCTTACCCCCCACCGTGGATATCTTACCCCCCAATATCTTTCCAAAACAGTTTTGTAAGATATGTTTGTCAGTATGTATGTTTGTTTTTTTGTTTTGTCGGTAATCATTGCATTTTTCACCTTTAATTCACTGTGCAGCACACAGTTTACATCACAGACTCTTGCAACTTCACAGATAGCAGGCCTAGCAAGGTACCTTTCATTACATTAAAGGATCAAGGTCAAAGATAAATGTCACAGGAAGGTCAAATACTAAATTCAATACAACAACTTTCTTGCTCACACATAGCAGCCCTATAGTAAGGTACTTTTCAGTACACAAAAGAATCAAGATCAAGGTCAAAGTTCAAGGTCATAGGCCAAACACTAAATTCAACTAAACAACTTTCCTGGTTGCAATTTTGCCTCCAAATTTGGCATGCACATAGTGATAGGCCTTGTTTATAAGCCATGACCTGGGATAAGTGATTGACCTTGACCTTCAGTGTTTCACTTGAGGTCAAATGTCACCTAAATTCAGTCAAACTTCAGCTTATCGCCCTAGTGGATAAAAATGATTAATATCTTTGTTAATTCTTTCTTCTGCTGAGCTCCTCGTCCAGTGAGATTCAGACTGTTTCAAATAATCATATTTGTGAATTTCATGATACATTTCTATTATTCTGTTGATTCCTATTATATTTATGACCTACTTTGTACAACCCCAATTCCAATGAAGTTGGGACATTGTGTAAAATGTAAATAAAAACAGAATACAATGATTTGCAAATCCTCTTCAAACTATATTCAGTTGAACACACCACAAAGACAAGATATTTAATGTTCAAACTGATAAACTTTATTGTTTTTTTTTTTGCAAATATTTGCTAATTTTGAAATGGATGCCTGCAACACGTTTCAAAAAAGCTGGGACAGTTGTGTTTACCACTGTGTTACATCACCTTTCCTTCTAACAACACTCAATAAGCGTTTGGGAACTGAGGACACTAATTGTTGAAGCTTTGTAGGTAGAATTCTTTCCCATTCTTGTTTGATGTATGACTTCAATTGGTCAACAGTCCAGGGTCTCCATTGTCGTATTTTGCGCCACGCATTTTCAATGGGCGACAGGTCTGGACTGCAGGCAGGCCATTCTAGTACCCGCACTCTTTTACTACGAAGCCACGCTGTTGTAACATGCGCAGAATATGCTTGGCATTGTCTTGCTGAAATAAGCAGGGACGTCCCTGAAAAAGTCGTTGTTTGGATGGCAGCATATGTTGCTACAAAACTTGGATGTACCTTTCAGCATTGATGGTGCCATCACAGATGTGTAAGTTGCCCATGTCATGGGCACTAACACACCCTCATACCATCACAGATGCTGGCTTTTGAACTTTGCCCTGGTAACAATCTCGATGGTCTTTTTCCTCTTTTGTCCAGAGGGCACGACGTCCATGATTTCCAAAAACAATTTAAAATGTGGACTCATCAGAGCACAGCACACTTTTCCACTTTGTGTCTGTCCATTTCAAATGAACTCGGGCCCAGAGAAGGCGGTGCCGTTTCTGGATGTTGTTGATGTTTAGCTTTTGCTTTGTATGGTAGAGTTTTAACTTGCACTTGTAGATGTAGAGACGAACTGTGTTAACTGACAATGGTTTTCTGAATTGTTCCTGAGCCCACGCAGTAAGATCCTTTACACAATGATATTGGTTTTTAATGCAGTGCTGCCAGAGGGATCAAAGGTCACGGGCATTTAATGTTGGGTTTTGGCCTTGCCACTTACGTGTAGAAAGTTCTCCAGATTCTCTGAATCTTCTGATTATATTATGGACTGTAGATGATGGAATCCCTAAATTGCTTGCAACTGAATGTTGAGAAACATTGTTCTTAAACTGTTGGAGTATTTTTTTTATGCAGTTGTTCACAAAGTGGTGCTCCTTGTCCCATCTTTGCTTGTGAATGGCTGAGCCTTTTGGGATGCTCCTTTTATACCCAATCATGACACTCACCTATTTCTAATTAACCTGTTCACCTGTGGAATGTTCCAAACAGGTGTTCTTTGAGCATTGTTGCCCCTGTCCCAGCTTTTTTGAAACTTGTTGCAGGCATATATTTCAAAATGAGCAAATATTTGCACAAAAACAATAAAGTTTAGCAGTTTGAACATTAAATATCTTGTCTTTGTGGTGTATTCATTTGAATATAGGTTGAAGAGGATTTGCAAATCATTGTATTTTTTTTTTTTTTTACATTTCACACAATGTCCCAACTTCATTGAATTGGGGGTGTACAAAAGAGATTTGAGAAAGGTGGCAGATATTATAGGCCCCTCATTTTCATTGTTTCTTAAACATGTTTCTTTTGGTACTATTGTGTCTGTGTGTATGTGTTTGTATGTGTGCGCGCTATATTTATTTATTAATTTATTAGTATGTATTAATGATTTAACTGTATGTTTTAGTGTACAGCGCTTTGGGTCAGCTTTGGTTATAGTAAAGTGCTTTATAAATAAAGACGGTATGGTGCTGTGTCTTCCATACATACACTGTGGATATTTTATGTAAAATTAAATTGGAGTATTTCCCATCACATCACATATTTCAGGTTGTCAGTCAGGTCCAGAAGATATACTGTTATGATCCGGATTCTGGATCAAGATTTCCCTTTATATAGGCTTTGAGGGATTACTTCAAAACTACTTCACGGATTGTCACCAAATTTGCACCACAGATAGATATTAGGGCATGGAAGATTCCACTGAATTTTGGAGGTGATCTGGATCCAGATTGACGGACATCAGAAATCTCTGATTGCTCGTTAAATCACATTTTGGGGGACTGTGCAGTGGTTCTCCTAAGGGTTTACTTCGATGTGGACTTTAGCAGTTATGAAGCGCATATTTTCTCAGTAATCGTGCATTAAGTGGACCGAACAACAAGCTGTATTATTCCAGGTGTTTGTAATAAAATACAACAAAACAGCCCTCTTTTTAGTGGACAGTTATTGAACAAAAAAAACCTGTGGGTATGTTGACGGATTTATTAAACAACTGCATTACTGAACTAAAAGAATTAAAAGCAGACGCACTTTGTCTTCAAGTGACGCGCAGCTTTGAGAAGTTGAACTGATTTTATTTTTATACACACACACGCACACACACCTAATCTGACATTAGCTACGTTTTGTCTGTGAGGACTAAATGACAGAAGAGACAACTTCATTTTGTGCTCAAAATCTCATTTATTGCTTCAGCAGAGAAAGAATCAGGTCAGTTTATAACTTCCACCAAAAAAACACAACCAACAAAACAGTGACATCTAGTGGTTGAATGGGCTTACTTCAGCAGATAAAGCAGGATTTGTTCCACCCCCTGTTTGCAGGATATCTCAAAAACACCTTATCAGGGCTTCAGGACCATTTTCTGAATTGTCAGTGGGGGGCGCCGTTTCCTCTAAAGTAGGGATATTGGACTCAGCAGGACAGAGTTAAACCTCTGCACTCTGTCTTCAAGGTCCATGGTTCTCAACCTGAGGGAGGGGACCCCTGCAACGCCCCTTTTACAATCAAAAACAACAACAACAGATATAAGTGATTTGATTTTTTTTTTCCAGAAAGATTTGGATTAATGGGGGGTGGAGCAGGTCTAAGAAACAGGACGGATCTGCATCTGGATGGATTTTAGGGAATAGTAATAACCCTTCCAGTGCTGCCACACCACTCCAACTGCAAACACTGATGTATCGCTACCCCAGCGGTAAACCCCGTTAGGGTTAGCATAGTGACAGCTACCGTGCCAGAATCCTCCATAGAACACTTGAGCACAATTGTTTGGCCAGGTGTCTTGGTCTTTGTCAAATGTCGTGAATTTCTTTCCATTATGATAATCCAGGGAATCTCCTGCAGAAACACAACAACAACCACAGTGTGTAATCGCAGTACTACTACTACTACTACTACAGTAACGCTGTAAACGATAAACAGTAAATAGACGGGATTTCTGCTGCAATTTTCCATCTGATGTGTTCTACAATGACACACACACACACAGGCCGTTATCAGCAGAACTTTCCTGCTGATCAAAAGGGGAGGAGCTTCCTCTGACAGGAGGAGGGACCAGAATGAGCCACCCTGACAAAGAAAGAATTCAGTATATTTCGTTGTATTTGTTGTTCATTTCTTATTTTTTCAAAACCAGACCAAAGGCCTGAAACAAGGAAGAAGTGCAACATTTGTGCAATTAGTGTTTGTGTGGAAACAAACAAATTGAGGCCAAAAAAAAAATAAAAAAAATTGTTGTTTCAAAAATCCAATTTCTGTCCAATTTTTTCCAAAATCAAACTCCTGGATGTGTATTCAGTGTTTTGTAAGTTTACAATCAATGTGCCAGCTGTATAATTCCTAGTTCAATCTTACACTGTGTTCACACTATTGCCTCACAGCAAGAAGGTCATGGGATCGCTTCCCAATTGGCCCTTTCTCTGTGGAGTTTGCGCCGTGTGCGTTAACTATTGTTGAACAATTACTACTTGTACAAAAACAGTTGCTTCTAACGTTAACACCACGAGTACACAACCCCAACTACCTGCTACTTCTAGTACAACATGTGCCATTAACCTGAGGTACTAACTGTATACTGCTCACTTGACGTAGTAGCTGTGTATAGCTAACTTGAGGTGCTAACCTGGTAACATGAGGTACTGGTTGTGTACTGCAGAGATGAGGTACTTGTGAGTACTGCTAAATTTGACTGTATACTGCAAACATAAAGTACCAGCTCTGTGCTTCTCCCCTGAGATACGAGCTGTATACTGCTACCTGAGGTTCAAACTGGAGAGTTTTTTTTTTTTTTTAATCTTTGTTAAGCCAAAAGAAACGAGGCATCAGGCCAAAACATGTAACTGTCATGGGCAATGAACCAGGTATATCTGGCGCCCTCTTTTGGCTGCCCTGGATGTGTTTAGTAATTCTGCCCTTCAGCATGTTTGGAAAAAAAAAATACTACTCTATCATTCTGGGAGGGGGATTGGTCCATGCCATCAGTCTTAAAGCCATCATTATTAACTATCAATACTTCATTAATTTACTACCAAATGTCAATATAATACTAGTATTAATATGTTACATAACTAGACAATTAGGTAACAGCTCAAAAACAGTTTTAATGATACCTATGGTGGGCACAGAATGAACAAAGATAATGTTTTTATTGTCAGATTATCTTCTCAGATAACTTCGAAAACCATCATCAGACCAATTATCTTGCAATACGTTTTGGTCCAATAGTTTCTGCAGCAGCTTCTTTCTTTTGACCCCATACTGACATGCTGGCAATAGCACCCAAGTCATCCAGAGGCATACAGGTTTAACTTATGGTTAAAATTTTAACCAAACTAATTTCGGACAAGTTATTTAAATTGACGTCACGTGTGAAGTTTTATAAAGTGAAAATATCAGATAAATGTTTTAGTTTTAAAGTAATGCACTAATTTTGAAGGTTTTAGTGTGGACATGCTGTGTCCAGGTGCATTATGAGTATTCACGACAGAAGAAACGTATTTGAGATCCTCTGATCAGGCTCCACAGGGAGCCTAAAAGTCTCATGAATATATTCTCTGGGTTTCTAGACATTGATATTGTGTTTGTTTTATGTAAAAATGCCAGAAGTCGTCCAGGTTGCTTCTGTTGTTTATTCAGGTCATGTGATATAACCAGCGTCAAAATGCATAGAACACTGCCATCTACTGGCGACCGGTTATATCACAGTGTTGTCGACTGCAGGATTTTAAAATTATCTGTAGGTTTCCAAAACCTGAGAGACCACACAGGTGGAGATAAAAAAAAAAATAATAATAATAATAATCATAGATCGGACAGGTTTAGTTGTACAGTCTGTGGTGTCAGCCACACAGTAAAATCAACACACACAAACTGATTTCACACATGAACATTCCCAGGTCAGACACCTCGCTTTCTGATTGGCTGCATGTCACATTTAGCTCCTCACGTCCTGCTTAACACACCACACACGGCAGAAATATCTGATAGGCTTATATTTAGCCTCATCACGATTGTTGGACGTCCTTAAGATTGTTGGAAGGGGAAGATCGGGTCCGATATCGGCCTAATTATCTTGCCATGTGAACCAGGCTTGATGTTATGACGCCTCACGGAGCGTCTGATTGATGCGTTATGACACCGCACTGAACATGTTTTCACTATTATTTGATTTCTTTGTGCGACTGACATCGTTATTCAAGCATTCAAACGTCGATTCCTATCGCCACACAACTCCAACCACACACAAGAAAGTTTTTTGATAGTTCTTGTTGAAAGAAACCTTGTCTCCCTAACCAGATAGAGTTGTGATGTCATCATGCGTGCGCTTAGGCGCTGTCTAGCGGGATCTTGAAAATGTCTTTCTCTTTTTTAAACAAATGATAAAAATGGCAAATTTTACAAAAGGACATTTAGTTGTAAACACCAACACATATTACATTGATTCACTTGTGTTGGTTTTTACATAGAATGAATGAATCAACCAATCAGTATGAGCAGAGGCTTAGTTTACCCATAATCCCTTTGGAGTGTTAATGTTCAAATCTTCAGAATTAGTGCATTATTTTAAAATTAACAGATATCTGTTATATGTCACTTTGTACATTTTAAGAGTTTACATTCTATCCGGAATAATTTTATTTATAAAGCAAAACCATAATTCAAACCTGCTTTCCATTTCAAGACCTCTGCCTCATTGCTGGACCACTGTATCCTGTTAGTGTAAATGGTGCTTTTCTACAGCAGGAGGCAGAGCGCACAAAGACAGAAGTGCTGGCTCATTGGCTGTTTGGGTTTGTGATTGCTTTTGATTTTATTAGAAGCTTTGGCGGTCTTTAAACTCAGCGTATGGGAGGAAAAATTGAAAGTTATTGATTATCTGTAGCTTTTATTAAGTTTTTAGGCAGTTTATCGGTTTAGTGTTTAAAAAGATAACTTTTAAGTTAGCCGATTACTAGTTATTGAAGGTAACTTTTTGGTTAGCTGTGCCCACCACTGAATAACACTAACCCAAATCGATATCAGGTCAGATTGAATCGAATCAAAATAATCAATTCTGACTCCTTAGAATTGTAAACGAATCTTGAAATTTGAATTGATACCCAGCTCTACCTCAAACCTGAGGTGCTCTTGAGTACTGCTAACGAGAGGTTTTACTTACATATTGTTAATTTTAGGTGCTAGCGTGTAGTGCTTCCCTGAGGTGCTAGCTATGTACCGCTAAAATGAGATACTATCTGTGTACTGGCAATTCTGAGGTGCAGTGCCGACCTGAGGTACCACTGGTAAACTACTAACCTAATTTGCTAGTGTTTACTGCAAACCTGCGCTGGTAGCCGAGTTGTCAACCTGAGATGGAAGTGTGTACTGCTAATCTGAGGTGCAAGCAAGCACTTCTAATTTGATATGCTACCAAGTAATGCTAATTTGAGGTACCAGCAAGTTTTTCAATCTTGAGATGCTGTGCAGTGCTAATTTGAGGTGCTGGTGTGACAGAGGCCAGCAGGAATCACTGTGCATGTGGTACCCATTAGGCCTCACTCCCCTGGCATCCAAAGGATACCCTGGCCACACAGGCCAGAGCCCGAGTTTTAGCCGACTGGTCAGAGTGTCTGCCTCCCATGCTAGAGATCATGAGGTCGCGTCCTGAGTGGAAGGAGTCAATCACAACACAGATGAGGGTACATGCCACTACACTAGCGTGCACTGCTAACTCACCCGCCCCTCCGTTAATGAATCCTGACACATGCAGTGTGTAGCCGTCACATTCTGCATCCACTGAGAATGAGCTGTAACGAGCGTAGGTTTTATTTCCAGAAAAATCCTCCATCAGGACCAGAAGCTCGGACTGTCGCAGGTATGTCAGGTGGTGGATGCTCTCGAGACCTGAAGATACACAAACGAAAAGATACACGAACGCATGTTTACAATATGTGTAATTTTATAATTTAATGTAAATGCAGGAAAATAATTCTGTTAGATGTCTGCAAGGGGAGATAAGTGGACTTTTATTTATCTGTTGGTTCCACTTTGTTACATCAAATATTTTAATCACAACCATTAGCCTTGTTTACTTATTAATGTAGGTTAGAAATATAGAAAAGTCAGAATTTGAGTCGCTGATAAACTATTGTAGCAGAGACTCGCTGGTACCCGCCTCCTCTGCTAGAGCAGAAAGGAGGTCGGTAACTCGTGGTGGTGTCTCCGACCGAACGGTTCCTCCTAAAAATTGGTCCGCCCTGCCTTTACTGCGCATGCGTCATTTATGAGCATCAGCAGCGATTCACCGATTATCACCTCGTTTCTGCTTAAAACTGTACTCGGCATCATCTATCTCAGCGACAGCTATCTGAAGCTTTTGTACAACAATCATTTCTGCATTAATTCAGCCTTATTTCATAATAAAAGCTAATCATAGCACTGGCTGGTTCCCGCCTCCTCTTTTACTACTGTGCTCATTTTAATGCATGTTTATTTTTTGCCACATAAAATTCTATTCATAGTTTGTAGCCCAAGTGTTGTGTTTCTTCACTGACATGCAAAATTAAAGCAGAACAGCAATAAATAAATGTCCCCACTTTACTTTGATCTTGTGTGTCTGCCTCCTTTTCCACCCTAGAGGAGGAGGAGGCGGAGACCAGCCAATAGCAGGGAACCACGTCACCTGACCACACCCACTTATTTTAATGAAGGGTTATGGGAGGCTGGAGCCTATCCCAGCAGTCACAGGGCGTGATTTTATTTATAGCGATTTTATTTATTTATTTGCTGAAAATGCCGGGTTGTTGTGCATTTAGTGGCACAAATAGACACAACAAGGGCTTCAAGATGTACAGATTCCCTTCAGAACAGAAAAGAAGAAAAATTTGGGAAAATAAAGTCAACTGTGTGGGATCGAAGCCGACATTATCAAAGCTTTGAGAGGTAAATTTATTCTTCAGTCCCATGTACAGTAAAACTCACCTAAACCGTCATCGTATAAACCGCATATTTGCAGTCACCGGACAAAAAAAGTCCCAAAGTTTTTGTGGGTGATTCTTAGACTACGGGCACTTATGTCCTTTGATCATATTGTATGAAAAACAGAAAAAAGGGGAAATTTCACACTTTTATAGTTATCTTTACAATGAAAGTGTGTTAAGAAATTTGTTCTAGTAGTCTATGATGACTTTTTCACCTTTTTTCAGCATCTTTATGTGCAAATATTGCCATTTTGTGCTTATCCCACACCCAGACTTTTGATCTTCAATGATAAAAATGAATGGTAAAAATACGTTTTTTTCTAATGTTTGAAAATATCTCTGAATAAAATATCAGTAAAATAATCAAAACATAATTGGGGTATTCAATGTCATACAACTGTTGTGATTTTTTTAAACAAAATGTAGTTGTCCCACACTATTGCTGTAATTTCCACCACAGCACTGTAATGTCCCTTTAAACAGTTTGTATGAAAGATTGTTTGGGTAGTTTCTATGGAGATAAACAGTGACATCCGAACACATGTATATAGCGCCAAATCACAACAAACAGTTGCCCCAAGGTGCTTTATATTGTAAGGCAATGGTGTGGTGGAAATTACATTTACAAGGCCAATAGTGCCCGTAGTTAAAGAATCACCCTTGTATTGTTTTCCATGTGTGACCGCAGGACCTTTGTGGCCGGGACGGTGGTGGGATCCAACCCGGACGGCTCACACTAAAGACCATTCCTCTACCAGGCCAGCCAAAGGGGAATTCCCCCCGTTAGCCAAACTAGCGGGAACATCTTTTCAATCAGGACCCGGGACCTTCATCCCGCTACATATCTCCCCACCATTTTTGACTTCGTCCCGAAGTCACAGGTGCATTTAAGCATGTTCTGTGACTACTCACATCCTGTTTGTGACGTCAGATTGTGACCGCAGGACCTTTGTGGCTGGGACACAGTGGGATCGAACCCGGACGGCTCGCACTGAAGACCATTCCTCTACCAGGTCAGCCTAAGGGGAATTCCCCCCGTTAGCCAAGCTAGTCTTTTCAATCAGGACCCGGGACTTTCATCCCGCTACACATGTAATAAACACCGTATATAATGGATTTTGTACAATTGGTTTTTCGCTCACATCAGATAAAATGTCTCCTCTGATTGCAATGTATTTCCATTAAACCCCTCTCATGTGGAATCAGAGTCATTTCTGTGATTAAGAGCCCAACTGTTTATTTTTTTCACACCGTGCTGACTCGGACCCGCAGCCTGATGTGCACCTGTTAAATCAGACACAGCAAAAGGCTGTGATTTGACACTTAGCTGCTTTCACTGCCATCATATTTATAATAGTTTTTTGTTGTTGTTTGTTTGTTTGTGTGTTTGCAGCATGCACACTGATTACTTTTTGATAATAGATCAAATACATCTGGCAGAAAAAAAAACAATTTCAGAGAACATTTTGACCTGGTCATTAAATGAGGCGCAGGTCAGGTTTCCCCTTAGATGTTTGCCGCCTCCTGACTGTAACTAATCCATTACATACATATGCCTCACATCTGTAAAAGTGCCGTCCGATCGCAATGTATTTCCATTAAAAACCCAGAGCAGTGTGGACGTGCAGAGATACAAATTAAAGTTAAGCTCTGACACTCGCCGATTTGAGGAAAGTGGGACCGGAGTAATTTCTGTGATTAAAAGCTTGACCATTTATTTTTTCACACCGTACTCAGACTGCGACCTGAAGCCTGATGTGCACCTGTTAAATCAGACACAAACGGCTGTGATTCGACACTTTCTGCTTTCAATCCTTCGTTTCCCATCATATTATAACAGTTTTTACAGTGTACACTGATTAAAAATGGATCCGAAAATTCTGCAACTTTACAGAACAAAATCGGACAAAGAGGAAATTGTACAGCCTACCTTTGATTTGGAGGTGATGACTGTAGAAAGAAAAGCTTGTTGAGAGTCAAATTAGTCCAGAATAAAGTATAATCCAGAGATGGAGAACTTTAAAACTGTCACACACGTCATTGCATGACATGGAGTTACAGCTGTGCAGCTGCACGAATAAGGCTTTAAATTAATTAAATAAATAATCATAAATTGTAAATTTGATTTTTAAAAATGTTGAAAACATTAAAGGTTCATTCAGTATTTCAGTGCAGTTGGAACCAAAATGGCGCCATGTTTTGAGTTGACGACACTCTCTCTAATTAAGGCACTCTAGAAGACACCAGTCTGTTGCAGGGCCACATATAGACACACAGTCTCACACACACATACCAATGGACAATTTAAAGTTTCCAGTTCAGTATTTTCTCGATATAACACAATGCACATTAAAGTCAATCTATCGTAAATGTTTTTCACTTTAACAGCTCAGCCACAAATTAAGAAAGAAACACCTTCAATCAAGCTACTTCTTAATGTTTGTATTCATTTTTAAACCTCAAGTAAGTCTCTTCAGCTGCTCCCTCGTTTTCAGTCGGGGTCGCCACAGCAGATCCAGTCTGCATGTTGATTTGGCACAAGTTTTACGCCGGATGCCTTTCCTGACGCAACTCCACATCATATGGAGGAATGTGGCAGGGTGGGATTTGAACTGGGAACCTTCTGCACTGAAACCAAGTCAAGTCAGTGCCTCAATTCCACTTAGTGCAGAATTGCATTAGTAAAACTCGGACATTCAGTGTCAAGTTCCGGTCACATTACCTACAAGCGACAAAGACAACACAACTTGCTCTTCATTTTCAATTAGAATGAGTGTTTTGCAGCAGGCAGAGACAATAGTCACTCTGCTGCCAGCTACGTAAGGGCCAAAATGGGCTCAAACAAAATAATCAAACATGGTGGAAAATGCTCTAAAAGAGCTACGTGTCTGTTTGTCATATGCTTTGAAAAAGTTTGTGAGAAACACTTCTAAATCTAAAAGTGCTGCATTTGTAACCAGATTAACACCCCTGAAGACAAGATATCTTATGGAGATGTAGTGTGCAAGCTTCAGGAACACCCGTCACGCGACAAAGCCAAGTGCACGTCACCGTCAATTGTAGCTAATGTGGCCGTAGGGTCATAGTGGCTGAATGAAGTTGTAGATGTCAAAAAATGCATTTATTAACACATGAAAAAATGTCTTAAATTTTCTTTAGATGTGGAGCTTTTGTCTAAGGCGGCCAGGGGGGAGGTTGGGGGCTTTCCATTCCACTCTCTGGCACGGCACCTGTACGGTCTCTGTAAATGAGAGGAATATCACACTCATCATCCATCAGAAACAGACTTGGTGCGTATTTGAAGCAATTTGAAATATGTTTTTAAAACTCTCACTGTAGTAGCACTAGATGCTGTCTATTATTGCTCACTGTGGCAACGTGAGACTGACACACACTGTTTATGAATAAAATGGCTTGTTGTGTATTTAAAGCAGAGTGTTCGTTTTTAAAATGTGCACTGTGGTTCTGCAGTGAAGCAGCAGCCGTGACCCTCTGTCCATTCCAGAATCACTGCACTTATAAAGTGAAGCAGATGCAATGCACAAACACTTATTCTGTGACTCTGGTTGAGTTTATCCGATATGATCAATCAAAAATACCTTGATTAAATACATTCTGATTAGCTAAGATCAGTCTGGGACAGCCCTAGTTTGGAGTTGATGATGTTTTCATGTCTCACCAAGCCAGTACTCTCCAGCGGCGCTGCCGAAGCCCATCTTATAGCGATCCCAGGGCTGGTAGAAGTTCACCATGCCGTCCACTCTCTTCTGGAACACCTGAAGCCGTAATTATTAAACACCAAAAATTGACACAGAGAGGAGCGTTCAAGGTGTCAGACAAAAGTGCAAGATGTTGAGAAAAATCAAACATGGTGATAAAGTCAAGGATGAACACATGAACATTTCCAAGACACTGATTATGTCTTGGGCTTTATTTACATCAGTTATGAAGAAATACAAACAGTAAAACTAAGAGGCTGTCCAAGAAACTCGAGACAAGTGAGGAAAGCCACCAAGACACCCAGACAATCCTGAAGACTTTATAGGCTTCTTTGGCTGCGACTGGAGAAATTGTGCAAAGTGCAAGTTTTGAACTTTGTATCACCAGTTATACAGCTTCATGATGAAGTGACATAGAGGAGGATTTTTTTTTTTAAAGAAAACTTGAAAGTTCAGCTACAATTTTCCAGAAGGTACATCAGAGATGCAAGTTGAGATTTGATCTGTTTTGCTGAAAGAAAATTCTTCTCTGCTCCACTATGAAACTCGTAGCTTAAAGCAGATAACCCGTAAGTTGGAGAGGAAATGGCGTCTCACTAATTTAGAAGATCTTCACTTAGCCTGGAAAAAGAGTCTGTTGCTCTGTAAAAAAAGCCCTCCGTAAAGCTAGGACATCTTTCTACTCATCACTAATTGAAGAAAATAAGAACAACCCCAGGTTTCTTTTCAGCACTGTAGCCAGGCTGACAAAGAGTCAGAGCTCTATTGAGCTGAGTATTCCATTAACTTTAACTAGTAATGACTTCATGACTTTCTTTGCTAACAAAATTTTAACTATTAGAGAAAAAATTACTCATAACCATCCCAAAGACGTATCGTTATCTTTGGCTGCTTTCAGAGATGCCGGTATTTGGTTAGACTCTTTCTCTCCGATTGTTCTGTCTGAGTTATTTTCATTAGTTACTTCATCCAAACCATCAACATGTTTATTAGACCCCATTCCTACCAGGCTGCTCAAGGAAGCCCTACCATTATTTAATGCTTCGATCTTAAATATGATCAATCTATCTTTGTTAGTTGGCTATGTACCACAGGCTTTTAAGGTGGCAGTAATTAAACCATTACTTAAAAAGCCATCACTTGACCCAGCTATCTTAGCTAATTATAGGCCAATCTCCAACCTTCCTTTTCTCTCAAAAATTCTTGAAAGGGTAGTTGTAAAACAGCTAACTGATCATCTGCAGAGGAATGGTCTATTTGAAGAGTTTCAGTCAGGTTTTAGAATTCATCATAGTACAGAAACAGCATTAGTGAAGGTTACAAATGATCTTCTTATGGCCTCGGACAGTGGACTCATCTCTGTGCTTGTTCTGTTAGACCTCAGTGCTGCTTTTGATACTGTTGACCATAAAATTTTATTACAGAGATTAGAGCATGCCATAGGTATTAAAGGCACTGCGCTGCGGTGGTTTGAATCATATTTGTCTAATAGATTACAATTTGTTCATGTAAATTGGGAATCTTCTTCACAGACTAAAGTTAATTATGGAGTTCCACAAGGTTCTGTGCTAGGACCAATTTTATTCACTTTATACATGCTTCCCTTAGGCAGTATTATTAGACGGTATTGCTTAAATTTTCATTGTTACGCAGATGATACCCAGCTTTATCTATCCATGAAGCCAGAGGACACACACCAATTAGCTAAACTGCAGGATTGTCTTACAGACATAAAGACATGGATGACCTCTAATTTCCTGCTTTTAAACTCAGATAAAACTGAAGTTATTGTACTTGGCCCCACAAATCTTAGAAACATGGTGTCTAACCAGATCCTTACTCTGGATGGCATTACCCTGACCTCTAGTAATACTGTGAGAAATCTTGGAGTCATTTTTGATCAGGATATGTCATTCAAAGCGCATATTAAACAAATATGTAGGACTGCTTTTTTGCATTTACGCAATATCTCTAAAATCAGAAAGGTCTTGTCTCAGAGTGATGCTGAAAAACTAATTCATGCATTTATTTCCTCTAGGCTGGACTATTGTAATTCATTATTATCAGGTTGTCCTAAAAGTTCCCTAAAAAGCCTTCAGTTAATTCAAAATGCTGCAGCTAGACTACTGACGGGGACTAGAAGGAGAGAGCATATCTCACCCATATTGGCCTCTCTTCATTGGCTTCCTGTTAATTCTAGAATAGAATTTAAAATTCTTCTTCTTACTTATAAGGTTTTGAATAATCAGGTCCCATCTTATCTTAGGGACCTCGTAGTACCATATCACCCCAATAGAGCGCTTCGCTCTCAGACTGCAGGCTTACTTGTAGTTCCTAGGGTTTGTAAGAGTAGAATGGGAGGCAGAGCCTTCAGCTTTCAGGCTCCTCTCCTGTGGAACCAGCTCCCAATTCAGATCAGGGAGACAGACACCCTCTCTACTTTTAAGATTAGGCTTAAAACTTTCCTTTTTGCTAAAGCTTATAGTTAGGGCTGGATCAGGTGACCCTGAACCATCCCTTAGTTATGCTGCTATAGACGTAGACTGCTGGGGGGTTCCCATGATGCACTGTTTCTTTCTCTTTTTGCTCTGTATGCACCACTCTGCATTTAATCATTAGTGATCGATCTCTGCTCCCCTCCACAGCATGTCTTTTTCCTGGTTCTCTCCCTCAGCCCCAACCAGTCCCAGCAGAAGACTGCCCCTCCCTGAGCCTGGTTCTGCTGGAGGTTTCTTCCTGTTAAAAGGGAGTTTTTCCTTCCCACTGTAGCCAAGTGCTTGCTCACAGGGGGTCGTTTTGACCGTTGTGGTTTTACATAATTATTGTATGGCCTTGCCTTACAATATAAAGCGCCTTGGGGCAACTGTTTCTTGTGATTTGGCGCTATATAAAAAAATTGATTGATTGATTGATGAAGCTGAGTTGTGATGCAAAATGAAAAGACTGAATATTTTCATGATGGAGTATTTTACTTTTCAAATTTGTTCATGGTGACTCAGTGGTTAGCACTGTTGCTTCACAGCAAGAAGGTTGTGGGTTCACTTCCCACCTAGTCCTTTCCATGTGGAGTTTGCATGTTTGCCCCGTGTTTGCGTGGTTTCCCTCCAGGTGTCCCGGCTTCCTCCCACTTCCAAAGAAGTGAAGGTTTGGTGAACTGGTGAGACTGAATTGACCGTAGGTGTGAATGTGTTTGTCTGTCTATATATGGCCCTGCGACAGACTGCCGTCCTGTCCAGGGTGTGCCCTGCCTCATGCACTATGACTGCTGGGAATGAATTTGGTTCTTTAGATAGTGATCATTACATCTATCTTGTTATAGCCAAGTGGCCTCTGTGTGTGTGTATCATGGATGAATGCCGCCAAAATGGAACATTGATCGAACTAAGATTTTTGGAAAAATTAGGGATATTAGCTAACAACAGTGAATAATGGACGTTGCTAATTACGAGGTCTGTTAGAAAACTATCCGACCTTTTTATTTTTTGCAAAAACCATATGGATTTGAATCACGTGTGATTGCATCAGCCAAGCTTGAACCTTCGTACGCATGCGTGAGTTTTCTCACGCCTGTCGGTTGCGTCATTCGCCTGTGAGCAGGCTTTGTGTGAGCAGTGGTCCACCCCCCCGTTGGATTTTTATTGCGAATAAAATGTCTGAACGATTTGGAGCTTTGCTGCATCAAATTTTTCCAGAAACTGTGAGAGACCTCCAGGTGGACACCATTCGGAAAATTCAGTTGGCTTTCAGGGATAATTTTATGGGGATTACACAGATTAAGGAGTGCTCCAGCCGGTTTAAAGACTGCCCACAGTGTCTGAGAGCGCGGCACACTCCGAGCACCGATCGACAGGCTGAAACCCCGCTGAAACAACCAGATCATTTCCAAAGTGAAGGCTTTGTTGATCCGGGACGTCGTCTGACTTCCACAGAAATGGCAGAAGACGTGGACATCAGCACTTTTTCGGCACATTCCATTGTTACAGGAGTTTTTGTCATGGAAAGAGAAGCGGAGGGATGCGCCACGGAGCTGCTCATGGCGCGGGACAAAAGCACCTCCGTGTTGGTCTCACAGGACGGCTTTCAGATGGCTTTCGGTGGCTTTTCAGTCGTGTGACTATCCGAGAAATTGTGGATAAGCTGGACATGCCAGAACATGTCCTGTGAGGCTTCATCATGGCGTTGCTTTGTGCCATGCGGCTCCGTCCCAACGCGCAAATTTCTCCGCACGTCTGTCTCAATGTGCCGAAAAAGTGCTGATGTCCACGTCTTCTGCAATTTCTGTTTAATAGTCTTACGATGTCCCGGATCATCACAGCATTCAGTTTGGAAATGAACGGCACATTCCACTGTTACAGGAGTTTTTGTCATGGAAAGAGGAGCGGAGAAATTCGTGCGTCGGGACGGAGCCGCATGGCGCAAAGCAACGCCGTGATGAAGCCTCACAGGACATGTTCTGGCATGTCCGGCTCATCCACAATTTCTCGGATAGTCACACGACTGAAAAGCCACCGAAAGCCATCTGAAAGCCGTCCTGTGAGACCAACATGGAGGTGCTTTTGTCCTGGGCCATGAGTAGCTCCGTGGCGCATCCCTCCGCTTCTCTTTCCATGACAAAAACTCCTGTAACAGTGGAATGTGCCGAAAAAGTGCTGATGTCCACGTCTTCTGCCATTTCTGTGGAAGTCAGACGACATCCCGGATCAACAAAGCCTTCACTTTGGAATTGATCTGGTTGTTTCAGCGGGGTTTCAGCCTGTCGATCGGCGCTCGGAGTGCGCCGCGCTCTCAGCCGCTGTGAGCGGTCTTTAAACCAGCTGGAGCACTCCTTAATCTGTGTAATCCCCATAAAATCGTCCCTGAAAGCCATCTGAATTTTCCGAATGGTGTCCACCTTGAGGTCTCTCACAGTTTCTGGAAAAATTTGATGCAGCAAAGCTCCAAATCCTTCAGACATTTTATTCGCAATAAAAATCCGACGAGAGGGGTGGACCACTGCTCACACAAAGCCTGCTCACATGCGAATGACGCAACCAACAGGCGTGAAAAAACTCACGCATGCGCACGAAGGTTCAAGCTTGGCTGATGCAATCACACGTGATTCAAATCCATATGGTTTTTGCAAAAAATAAAAAGGTCGGATAGTTTTCTAACAGACCTCGTACATTGTGGGCTCACATGCCATTCCAGCAGGGGGCAATGTATCATCTATATATTGAAAGCCAAGGTGCCTCTGTGTATGTCCTCCTGACTACCAAGACAAAAAATACAGTGGGTGGGAGATATTCAGATTTACAAATGTCCTCCACAGAGGACAAATTTGACCTACTGGTAGTCAGGAGAATAGACGTGCGTGTGTGTAACTTTGATCATGGAGAAACTGGGGAGAGCTAACGTTTGCCATTTGGTTTGCTGATGTATTTTGGGTCAAGGATGAATGACCCAAAACAGAACATTGATAGAACTAATATTTTTTGGAGAAATTAGGGATATTAGCGGACAACACTGAACAATGGACAGTCTGGACTCACGCCATTCCAGCAGGGGGCGGCAAATCGTCTATATATTAAAAACGCTGTCCTGTCTGTGTACGTGCCTGCATGATTTTTATTCAGGAAGTTCAGTGTAAGTACATTAAAAAACACATGGATGACACAAGAAAGTGAAAACACTTATTTCTATTGTGGTCCCTTTAAAAATCAAATGACAAAATAGAGGTAATAATAATAGTGTGTATATATGATAACAATAGTGTGAATATGATAACAAGAACCTAAACAATTCATAAATACATTAAGACAGTAAATTGACACTTTAAAAAGATGTAATTAACAAGAAATAAAAGGACTGAGTTCTTCTAAAAACTGTTGAGGTCTAAGGCTTTAAAAACATTCTGGACTCACATGCCATTCCAACTCAGAAATTTTGTATAATTTATTACCACCCTTGAAAAATGTCAACTACCTATTTTATAAACACTACCCAATCTAGAGGCCGTGGATCCCCATGGGCAACACGTGAGTAAATTTGCATTTTTCAAGTCTTGTGTACAATAAACAAGCAAATCACTGGAATAATGAAAATAATTACAAATCTAATAGAAATAATATGAAGATGAAAAAATTGAAATCTGCTGTTGTTCTTAGTAGATTCATGTGTCCACTGATGATGTCCTGCTTTTATGCTGTTTTGTATTATCTGTTTGTCGACAATGTCATGTAATTTGTGCAGTTAATCACATGACATTATAGGATTCACCTATTACCTTTTTTAAAAATACATTCCTTTCTGGTGTTCATGACACACTGGTGACAGCTTAATCCACAAAAAATAAAATATCTATGAGAATGAACACAGTCTCAACACAGACACCAGGGGGCATAGTAGAGACCACAGAAACTAAAATGTTTCTATGTGGACTCTGAGATGAGAACAAGCTGAACCTCAGAACATTTATAATCCTGAGTGAAAGATGCTCACTATTATATGTCATGATCTGCCCCATGTCTGGGTTTTCATCTTGGTTTTGTGTGTGTCCATGTCCCCAGTCTCGATCCCCTGTC
Source organism: Thalassophryne amazonica (assembly GCF_902500255.1). Classification (NCBI taxonomy): domain Eukaryota; kingdom Metazoa; phylum Chordata; class Actinopteri; order Batrachoidiformes; family Batrachoididae; genus Thalassophryne; species Thalassophryne amazonica. The sequence continues at coordinate 18,911,863 of NC_047120.1, forward strand.
TTTGATTTCATTTTAGGATTACTTTAGTCACTGGTTTAATTTTGCATTTCTGCCACTGTAGTCATTGCTTGTAATTTCTGTTTTCCACATCTTAGTTGTGTTCTAGTTTCAGCCCCAGCCTTTAATTCTCTTGTTGATTGATCGCTATTAAGTTCTCACCTATGCTTTCCTGGCTTTGTTTATTTGCTCCTTCCATGTGTAGTGTGTGTGTGTTTTTTGTTTGTTTTTTTTTGCATAATGTTTGGGACTCAACTTCCACTTTATTTCTATCTACTTCATGTTTACTTTACTGCACTCTCTTGCACCTGTTTGCTTCATCTTTGTCTCTTTCTTCTATGCCTTTGTTTCTGTCTGCTTAGTGTTTATTTTACTGCACTATCTTGCTCCTGCTTCCCTCAGCTTTGTCTCCTTCTTGAAACACACCTGTTTTCACTTTCTTTAATCACACCCTGTTATTTAAGCCTTGCATGTTTCTCTGTTGCTAGTTTGTTTGACCATGTCTGTGTTCCAGCCTTGTTTTGCTCCTGACCTTCTGTTCAACCATGTAAGACCTTGCTTTGTGTTAGACCCTGTTTTTTGCCTCAGCCCTTGGACTCACTGCGCTTTGTGAACTGTGCTTGTTTTTTTTACTCTGATTCTGCCTCAGTCTTGACAACATTGCTACTCTGTGCCACTGAACCCAGCTTACTTTGACCACGCCTCAGCCTTATGTCTACCTATTACCTCTGCCACGCTGACTGATTACCCGTGTACCGAATCTGTGCCAGTTTTTTCGGCTAAAGACTTTAATTAGTCCACCTCTAGTTACTGTGAGTCTGCATTCTGTGTCCTGCATTCTGTTCGTTCCTTGGCATGAATTCCAACATATGTTTTTAAAAGTGTATAAATTGTTTGAGAAGCTTTTATTGTGACAAACTAACAGGAAGTGTTCAAAAGCACTCTGTGGGACTTAATGATTGGACATAAACTGTAATACTCACTGTCCAACGTCCCCCCTGTGATGTCATGTCACAGTACACCTACATGAGGACACATTATGAAAGGAATTAGAAGTCAGCAAACATCTGAAAGTCAAAAAGTCCCCCAGAAAAGATGAAAGTCTACCTCCACACAAGATGTGGCTCCGATGGGATAGATGGTGTACACTCCACTGGGCTGGGTTGTGTTCTGGCGATGAATGTCACTGCAGTCCTGTGGTAGGAAGGGCTTCTCTTCGAAGGTCAACACCGGAGCCAACAACAGGAGGGTGATGTAGATCTGAAAGCAGATGTGATGATGAAGACTCTTCAATCTGACTTCAGTCCACTAAAACTTTGTTTACAGGTTTAAAAAACCAGCAACTCAACTTCACACGACAGCAACTTTGGGATTAAGAAAGGGGTTCAAAAAAGCTCTGTGATTTTCCTTTCTGACAGGGAATCAAACCAAGAACCCTCTGGTCATTGTCATCATATAGAGCAGGGCCGGTCCACTTAAATTATCAGCACCAATCAGGCAGCAAAACATAACAAGAGGAGCACTCAAAGATAATCAGAAATAAAACACCAAACAATAAAATGCAAGAAGAGGAAGTTCCTCAGTTGTCTGTTCATATGTATATGTCACGGACATGAACGAGTGAAGTTCTTCAGCATCTCACCATGAAAAGTCAGTAAGGTATATCTTCTATTATATGAGCGAAGTGGCACGAAGCTCACTCATGGTACAGGGCATCCTAAACAGGAAGTGCCAATTTTCAAATCCACAGAAACTTTTGTATTTCTTCATAATTGATGTAAATAAAGTCCAAGACATATTCAGTGACTTGGAAATGTTCATGTTTCCATCCCCCAACTTGTCAGAAGAAAACTGGCAATAAAACTGATTATTATTTGCTCCAATCATATAGAAAATTACACCACATTATTTGCCTGATCATAAAGATTCCAAAAGGTATAGTTTGGACAATCTGTGAGTGAATGTTATGGAGTTATGAGGTAAAAGCAGCAAGAATGGTGGCAAAGGTCAGTTTCAGTTTGTACAGGGGTCAAAAGTTAAAGTTGCTCCAATTCTGGTAAAAAAAAAAAAAAAAAATGCAAATTATTGGTTGAGTTAATCGGGTTTTGAAAAGTAACAGTGTGTATCACGTGCCATGCTTAGTTCATGTTACGGGGTAACATGTGACATGTCATAGAATCCAATGGACAATGACCTTGTTTGACCTCTACTTTAGAGACCGAGCATTCAGCACTGTCAAAACGATTCCATTTATTAATCCTATTAACTCAACCAATAATTTGCATCACTTTTTAGTCTTTACCTTTTGACCCCTGTACAAACTGAAATTGACCTTTGTCATCATTCTTGCCGTTTTTACCCCAAAACTCAATAACATTCAGTCATACATAGCCCAACCTATACCTTTTAGGAATCTTTATAATTAGACAAGTAACATGATGTAGTTTTTAATTTGATTCGAGCATTTTTAAATTTTGACCCCTGTGTAATTCTTCAATTGACCTCTACCTGGCCGCCTATTGAAAATTCAAGTGGCCAGTTGTTGTGTTTTTTTAAACTGTAATATCTAAGCTGTATTTGTGCTGAATCTGATGCTTGTATCACCATTTGAAGGATTGTTTATGTGCTGCACTAATAAGCCCACAGAATCAGCTGCTGTCTGTTAGCTTAAACAAGTGTATATAAGGCAACCCGAATTAAAGGAGAAATGCTGCTTTGAACAACTTGGACCTCATTTCTGGCATAAAATACAGTCGTTTACTCACCAATATAGGTTTGGTGTCAGAAGTCCATAGTTCAAATGACATGTTCAGTTCAAATCTGAGGCAAACATTTTTCTTCTTCTACTAAGGTGGATTAGAACTTTTTGTGCCACACAGCACCAACTACTGGACAGGAGGAACCTAGCAGTCAATGTGACTCTCAGATTTGAAAATGCAGCTCTTTAAACCAGACATGTGGTGCCGTGACATGTCAATCATTTGTATCCAATCAGATTTCAGGGGAGTCCAGTGAAACCCTGGCCTCCACTCTAGCTCCACCCATGCCAGGAAATGTTCAACATTTGACATTTCCTGTTTCACTGTGACTGAAAATGTGGCACTTCCTGTTTGAGTGTGAGCTTGCCACTGAGTTCCCGTGAGATTCCATGGGATCTCGTCTGTCAATCCAGGAAGTGTTTGACATTTGAACATTTCCTGTTTTACTGTGAAATAAAAATTTGGCACTTCCTGTTTAGCACTCCCTGTACCGTGAGCAAGCCTCACAACGCTTCGCTCGTATTATTGATAAAGTGCTCGTGCATGGCAGATTCTGGACCAGTCATTGTCATTCTATCATGTGATAAACTGACAGATCGTTTAGGGCCCCTTCACACATAGTACGGATAAGTACAACTCAGAGTCACTCACAGCGGAACAGCTCATATGAGCAAACTACGAAACATCGAGTCGAAGGGCAAGCCTGCACGATGCTGCTGTGACAGTTCATGCACGTGGGAACACAGTGCGAGCAGCTGCACGATGTGTAACCACATCGCACAGCTGCTGTGAGGAAAAAAAATCCATGCCACCCACTGGATTCGAACTTGCACTTTCCAAAAGCTCTGATTGCCACTCAGACTTTACCACTGAGCTACCCTCACTGTCCTGTGAAAGGTGTGAGGAAAATGCCTGATATCAAGAAGGACGTGGACGTATTTAAAAAAAATAAAACCACACACCATATAAAACACTGCATTTTATTGAACCCCTCTTATCAAGCAGGCAATACAAGTAGGATCCGTCTGTTCCTCTGTAGTTGACTCATGGTCACATACATACAGTCATGAAATGACATGAATAAGAAGCAGGGCACTCTTATGTCCACATCTGCTGGTGGCATGTCTAGCCGGCCCCGCACGTGTCCTGCCCGAGACGCGTGCTTTGTGGATGGTGTGCCACAGGACAGACACCACATCATTGGAACAGAGCTCACGTGGGTGGTGTGACATTAAGATTGCCCGCTGCGCGTTATGAACTGACGGTCCGGAACACCTGGTGTAGCCTGTCAATGAGCGCGGCGGGTGCGCGCTTGCTGCAGCCCATTGCAACAGCAAAATTTTTTTTTTTATGTATGTCCATGTGATGACAACAAGCAGTCACACACGCATCACAGTGGACAGTTGTTCGTTCATGTCTGTCCAAACACAGTACGTGTTCCCCAGCCGTGGCATCCAGAACCACAGATCTCCACAGCCATTCCTGTGGACGGCCACACCTGATGTCAGTTCAGCAATGTTTAACGCTTTAAGTGGTTACTGGGATGATCAGCTGTAATTACATGTGTTCCCACATGAGGGCGAATACTGTGTTAAAAATATAGCAGAAGAAGAAGAAACAGCCAGATGTGTAATGCTAGCAGCTGCAGGTTTGGTGATTAAAACGGCCGCCGTTTTTCTCTTTTCTGCAAATATATGTACTTATGTCTCCATATACATTTCTACACACTTTACTTTTTCTTGTTCCCCCCTTTTTAATATTATTATATTTAAGTAAATACCGGAGGAGTGGGATACAATTAGTTATACCTAACAGCTAACGTTAGCTTATCTAGCCGGCCTTAGCAACGTTCATCGTAGCTTACAAAATAGTTGGTTCTTTTGTGTTTGATAACAATCTTCTCGTGTGATGTCTTAGCCTTCTTATGTCTTATTACTTATTATATTATATATACCTTTTTCTTGAGCTACTTGGGTGGATAGGGAGAGTTCCCATGGTATAAAAAAGCTTTTTAACCTACCATCCCTGGTTCTCAAGACCAGGCACCTAAGTGGCTCTACTCTGCTTTTTTCTACTCTCCTATTTTACGCTTACTTTTTAGATATTTAGATATACCTTTGTATACTGGCATAGTTCCACCTTAGAATTGGAATATAATACATAAGATATAACTTACTGAATTTTCATACACCAATGTGTCACTGTGTCTGTTTGCAAAGCCACACTCATGGAGCATTTTGGCAAATTTCACATCCAGTTCGACAGTGATTGTCTGCTGACTGTTGTCGTGTTAACTGTGTGAATGGCCACACATTTTTTAAGTGCCATGTGAGCAGTGTTAGATGTTTGTGCGTGTCACCTGGAATTTGGTCGACACCTGCTGCGAGAGGGTTTGAAGGGCTCTCACAGAGCACACTCTGTCTTTCAGCCGCTGGTGTGCACAAATAGTTGTAGCAACAGGTGTACAAGGTGTTAGAGGTAGCTACAATTTTACATGTATTGCATACGATTCCTGCTTCACACGCAATTTGGCCAAATTCAAACTGTGTGAAGGGGCCCTTAATAAAGTGTATTTGATAAATGTTTAAAAGCAATTGGCCATAGAGACGTTACAGTTCAGCAGACTTACAGCTCTGGGGGGAAAAACATCCTGAGTCTTGTGGTTCGAGCCCTAAGAAATCGGTACTGGTTCCCACTTGACGAGGGGTCAGACAGACTAGTGCAGGAGTCTGTCGGGTCATCACAATGAATGCAGCGTTTTTGAGCAATGCCTTTGATGGCAGGGAGCTGGATACCAGTGGTGTGACCAGTGGCTTTTATGACCCGCTGCAGGTCCAACCACTCAGCAACAGTAATGATAGTGTGCAAATAAACTGTGCACAGTAAATGTGCAAATGGGAGGCAGGGTAAATATTCTGACATGTCAGTCCAAGAGAAGAAAAAACAAGAAATTCTGGACACATTGTAAGCAGGAGATGAGGAGAAATATATGCAGTAGTTTGAGTGAGTTGTTATTTAAAGGACAAACTCATTAGTTGTGACTTTAACTGTATTTTTTTTTCTGTTTCTCAGCATTCAGAAAACATGGTAATTAACGTGACAAATCAATATGCAGCCATGTTTGAGCTGTTGAACTGTCATGTTATGAAGCATTGTTTCCATGATATTAAAAAAAAAAATCATCCTAGGTTTTTTTTTCTTGTAAATGTATAACTTTGTGATGTCAAAGACTATCAGTTTTTTTTCTTGCAAATTCATGATGTTTTCTCACAAAATCACGAGATTAAACAATATTAAAATTTCATGTGGGTGTTTTCTCCTTGAAATATTCCCAGATATACCCCCCCACCACACACACACACACACACACACACACACACCAATATTTTTTTTTATTTTTGCAATCAGTATCTTATTTATTGCAAAGTAAGCTCACATATACAAGAAATTGGACATGGTATTATTGATGCATAAACAATCAGAAAAGAAAAATTCTTCTGTAAGAAGTAAAAGAGCCAAATAGGCAAAAACTATATTCACTGTTAAATAAATATAATGAAATGTGACTATGCAAAAACAGGTGATTGAAGTGCAGATGTACAGTACATTTCAGTGCAGGGATGACCACTCTGTACTTTATGGTAGTGGGGGTGGGGGAGTTTGCAGGGTAAGTGGGGGTCTCCGACAGTGTTTATTAGTCCAGCTGTGGATGGAAAGAAGCTGTTTTTGTGTCTTGAGGTTTTGGTCCTGATGGACCTCAGCCTCCTGCCAGAGGGCAGCATGACAAAAAGTTTGTGACCTGGGCGGGATTACGCTATCGGTTCATCCCACTGTGCCATTTCTGCTTACCAAAAGTAGCCCACTAGACAGCTGGCATTCCAAGCCAGCGAGCCAGGCTTCATACCCATTTAAAGTTTGAGGACAGGTTAAGATAGCTTTGGCCACAAGGCCTTTAGTCATTCGCTTTACCACATAAAACTGCAAGCATAGAGCGACAGCTCTCCTGAGGGAAACTTCGGAGGGAACCAGTTATGAGGTTAGTGGTGTCCAAAGACATTCCAGAAAGGACCAAGAGGGTGCAGGTTTTCTTTCCAACCACTGACTCCACTAGGTGGTTTCACTCATGAAGTCATTCATCTGCTCAAAGTAGTAATCAGTGAAATCACCGGGTGGAGTCAGTGGTTGGAAAGAAAACCTGCACCGTCTTGGCCCTTTCTGGAATGTCTCTGGACACAACTGTACGAGATGGTTCGATTAGTCTTTCACCCCTATACCCAGGTCGGATGACCGATTTGCACGTCAGGACCACTGTGGGCCTCCACCGGAGTTTCCTCTGGCTTCATCCTGCCCAAGCATAGTTCACTATCGTTTGGGTCTCATCGTACTTCAAGTACTTTTAATGCCGTAATACTCTGTCACATTTTTCAGTGTTGACCTAAAATAAAACTAAATTACAATTTAATTGGAAAAAAGCTTTGTACGCATCAATATTTATTTATTTTTTATTTCAGATCATTTCTTGCAAACCTGAAATCAGTCTGAATTTTCAGACCTACCTTCATCGTCCACTTTGTGCTGAACTGAGCTGATGAAATTCCTGAAGGGATCAGATCTGGATCGTCTGAAGCCTGGAAATTAAAAAATATATATATATAAAAAAATTAAAGCAGTTCTCTGTAACGAGTTCATCACAGTAGTGATTGACAGCTGTCAGGTTCTTACCTGTCTGATTTCACAGACGTCTTTCACACTGCATCTTGTGGTTGCACCAGTTATAGCTGTAAACGCTGTGATGTCACAGCAGTCTGACCAATCACAAAGCAGGCTGTCATATGCAGGTGATTCATGCAAACATCCTTCAAGGAAATAAACACACACATATAAATAGTTTTTGTTGAATCGTTGAAATAAAGACAATTTATGAATGTGACCTTTAACCCCCAAAGAAAGTCTATCACTAACATCCAAACAGGTTATTTTCCTAGATATTGTTTTCCTTTGGTGGTGGCAGCTCAGAGGTGAAAGGTCAAAGTTCAAACATGTCTGACAGTGCCACAGGTTTTGGTTCTGGTTCCATGTGTGTAACAGTCAATCTGTCAAAACTCCACTGTGATTCCAGGCTTCTGTAATCTCACTGTGTTCACTGCAACTCAGAGCTCATGTGTGACCACCAAAAACGACCAATTTACTTCAGAAACAGATATGGTAACTTATTTTGGGTGGTCCGACAAATGTAATATTGGCTATGTTTGGCCCACCCCCTCCTCAACCAGAGTTTCATGCAGAATGCCCTGAGGTACTCCGGCAGGAGATTACTGTATATTTTTAGAAGTAACAACAACATAAGTAACTCTGACAGATGAAGCACTACTGACATCTTTAACTTACTGGAGGAACCATGTGGATCATATTCAGCACAGTCCAAGAACTACGTGGATCATGTTCAGTGTAGTCCAGGAACTACGTGGACCATGTTCAGTGTAGTCCAGGGTTGAGCACTGGTTAGAGTCTCACAACCATAGAGTAAGACAAGAAGCACCAGGACCCTAAAGATTTGGACCTTCTTGTGAAGATATCAGCATCACCAAACATTTCTGACCACATGATTCAAAAACTCCTCACAGAATTTCTGGCTCCCAAAAGCAGAGGACCCAGAGATGTGGATGTCACTGCTGAGATAAGTGAATATTACTACAATTTCAACACTTGCAGATACACTTCTGATGGTCAAATCCAGAAAGACACTGGGTCTACAGTTGTCCTGGATCAAAACTAAGATTTGGTTTATCAATCTGCACTCAGTGTTGATTCTATAAAGAGCCCATTGTTCTCAAAGTCAAACTCACTAAACTTTTCCTCACCAACAAAGACACCTACAGTATTGTTTCTCAAAACCAGACCCCAGAACAAAAAATGCAGTCAAACCAGGAAATGTTCATGAAAGATTAACTGTGACTTTAGAAGAACAAAAAACATTATTGACTTCGATCCAAACTTTTGTAAAAACACAAAGGCAAGTCATCAGCTGAATTGATGAATTGATTGCCTTTGACAAGCTGTTTTAACACTGAATCAGCCGGGCCAATGAGCAAACACACACACACACACACACTTCAACCACGAGTGCATACGTCTGTCAACAGTAGTTTCAAATTCCACAATTTTTTACCTTGGAAAAAAAAATTCATGGTCAAAATCCTGTTAGAAGAGTCTTTCATAACCTAAATAGTGCAGCAGATAACTGAAACAATCCTTCACTTGGTGATACAAGCATCAGATTTGGCATGAAGGTTCTTCATAAATCAGTGTTTGAGAAAAAAGTGCTGGCCATGTGAAAATCCAATATGACAGCCAGGTCGGGGTCAATGAAGAATGACACAAGGGTCAAAATTTTTAAAAGCTCCAATCATATTGAAAACTATACCAAATTATGTGTCTGATCACAAAGATTCCAAAAAGGTATGCGAGGTCTATTAGAAAAGTATCCGACCTTATTATTTTTTCAAAAACCATATGGATTTGAATCACGTGTGATTACATCAGACATGCTTGAACCCTCGTGGGCATGCGAGAGTTTTTTCACGCCTGTCGGTTACGTCATTCGCCTGTGGGCAGGCTTTGAGTGAGGAGTTGTCCACCCGCTCGTCGATTTTTTTCATTGTTTAGGAATGGCTCAGAGACTGTTGCTTTGTTTGATAAAAATTTTTTCAAAACTGTAAGGCACAACTGAGTGGACACCATTCAATAAATTCAGCTGGTTTTCGGTAAAAAATTTTAAAGGCTGATGAGAGATTTTGGTCTGGTAGTGTCGCTTTAAGGACGGTCCACGGCGCCTGACGGCGATCTGCGCTTCGAGGCGGCAGAGTCTCGCCGTTTCAAGTTGAAAACTTCCACATTTCAGGCTCTGTTGACGCAGTAAGTCGTCAGAGAACAGAGAACTTTCAGAAGAAGTCGGCATGAGGAGTTTATTCGGACATTCCATTGTTAACGGACATTTTGTAATGAAAGAACGTGCAGGCAGAGTCGCATGTTGGGCTGGACCCGACCGCGGGGGGTCGCGGCAGGAAAAACACCTCCGTTGGAAATCTTAACGGGCAAGTTGGAACATGCCCAAGCTGTTAAACAATTTCTCAGTTACTCACTTGTTGAAAGCCATTAAAAGCCGCCTGAATTCTACAAATGGTTTTCAACACTGAGGTGTTTTTCCTGTCGCGGCGCACACAGATTTGCCGAGTCGTCACAGAAACGACTCGGCGAATTTGCGCGTACGTCTTTCATTAAAAAAAATGTCCTTAAACAGTGGAATGTCCGCATAAATTCCTCATGCCGGCCTCTTCTGAATCTTCTCTGTTCTCTCACGATGTCCTGGGTGAATTAAGCCTTAAATTAGGATGTTTTAAGCTCGAAACAGGCCGACGACAGCGCCTGGAAGCGCTGCAGGACGTCCCGCTCCGTGGGAAGTCCTTACACCGACAGAAACACCCCATAATCTCTCATCAGCCGTTAAACTTTTCACAGAAAACCATCTTAATTTCTCGAATAGTGTCCACTCGCAGCGTGTGAAACAAAGGAATTCAGCCGAGAGGGCGGGACCACATCTCACTCAAGGCCTGCCCACAGGGAAATGACATCACCGACGCGTGAAAAAACTCACGCATGCGCACGAGGGTTCAAGTATGATTGGTGTAATCGCATGTCATTCAAATCCATATAGTTAAAAAAAAAAATAAAAGGGTCGGTTTATTATCTAAGAGACCTCGTATTTTGGACTATCTATGACTGAATGTTATGGAGTTATGGGGTAAAAACAGCAAGAATGGTAAGAAAGGTCAGTTTCAGCTTGCACAGGAGTCAAAAGTTAAAAGTTGCTCCAATTTTGGTAGAAAGTGGTGCAAAATAATGGTTAAACTAATAGGATTAATAAATGGAATAGTTTTGACTGTGTTGAATGCTTGATTTGCAGAGTAAATGTCAAACGTACATGACGTACATTGGATTCTATGGCGTATAAGTATGTTACCCTGTAACATGACAACTAAGCATGGCACATGGTGCACACTATTCCTTTTTAAACCCTTATTAACGCAACCAATAATTTGCATCACATTTTACAAAAATTGGAGCAGCTTTAACTTTTGACCCCTGTACAAACTGAAACTGACCTTTGTCACCATTTTTGCTGTTTTTACCTCATAACCAGGGGCGGTCCTGGAGGCGGGCCGACCGCGGCGGGGGCATTGCGGGGGGGGGGGGGGGGGGGGGGGGCGGCACGACCGTGCGGGAAAAAAAACAAAACAAAAAAAACAGGGTGGGGGGTTGTCCTGACGGGGGAGTGCGTGGTTACATTACGTTACGGCAGAGCGGCGCCCCCACCTTCCCGTCCCATGGCGGCTTTCCTCTCACTCATTCCCGCAGCTTCACAGTGCTATAAACAGTAGCGAAGCAAAGACTGCTGCGAAATGAGACGAGTCTTTGGATAAATGCTGGGCTTTGTCCCGCCCATCGGACACTCAGCGTGTCTGGGGGTCTATGGGGCAGTGGGCTGACCTCGGCCGGCCCGGACACTCAGCTTCTGCATGATGATTGGATGATCTGTCTGAGGCTGAATCCCTTTTTGATCGACAGCGAAATGAGCGAATCAGCGATCTTTTGGTGTAAACATCCGTGGGAGCATTTTCATTCTTTTCTGAGTTGAACCGGAGATTTTCCTAATCCTCTTAGCGGCATTTTCTTTGTTAAAAACGACTAGCGACAAATTGAGCTTCTATTTCTTGTTTTTTTTTTTGTAGCTGCTTGTATTTGGAGACTGACTTCTATCACTCTTTCTGACTTCTATCGCAGTTTCTGTCCCTACTGAGCAGCAGGTGCTGCTGTGCTCCTTCACCGTCACAAAGCACTCACAGGCGGACAAACTTCAGACTAACCTCGCACCAGTCCCAGCTAGCGAGCTAGCTAGGTAGCAAGCTGCACATAATGGCAGACAATTTGAATGTTGTGGACCGGATTTTGGCGAAGCCATTTGATAGTCTTCCTTACGAAGAAGCCATGGCTGCTGTCATGGCTTCAGCTCTCAATGGTTTGCAGGCCAAAGTTAAAGCAACAGCCCCCAGTGCAATGTTTGTGCATTGCTATGCACACAGACTTAATCTGGTTCTGTCTCAGGGGGCTAAATGCTTATCTGAGTGCAGAATATTTTTTGCATCACTCTCTGGGTTTGCCACATTTTTCTCAAAATCCACAAAGAGGATGTCGTTTCTTGAGTCTGCAGGCTGCTCAAGGTTGCCCAGAAATGCTCCTACTCAATGAAATTTCACATCACGGATAGTGAGCACTGGGGCAAACAATTATGATGCCCTCCTGCAAACATTTGAGATGATCATTGCGGATAAGTCCATGGATGATGACACATTAGACTGTGCCAATTTCTTTGTGTTTGTTATTACAGTAGTCATTAAAACTGGAAATTTGTTCTTGAAAATAGCTGTTGTGAGTTAATTTGTGGGATTGTGGGTGTTCTGGACGAAGTTAGTGTTTTCATGGGTGGTGGGGCGGAGGTGGTGGCCACGTTAGTGTGCTGGCGCACGCAGGGGGTTTCGCCCGGGGAGTAAATCACTCTAGGACCGCCACTGCTCATAACCCCATAGCATTCAATCATAGATAGTCCAAACTATATCTTTTTGGAATATTTATGATCAGACAAATAATGTGTTATACTTTTCAATATGATTGGAGCATTTTTATATTTTGACCCCTGTGTAATTCTTCATTGACCCCTACCTGGCCGCCATATTGGATTTTCAAGTGGCCACTGGTTTCTCAAACACTGATTTATGAAGAACATTCATGCCAAATCTGACGCTTGTATCACCAAGTGAACAATTTTGGCCAAATGTCATACTTATCTGCTCCACTAAAACTATAATACATAATATAACGCAATGCTAAAATACCCTCAGCCATATGAGCATTGTCGTCTTTAGAATTTGCAGCTGTTTAACTGGTAAGACACTGGGTTTACAGTTGTCCTGGATCAAAACAAAGATTCAGGCTTTCAAACACTCAGATTCCTCACTCAATTTATCAATCTGCACTCAGTGTTGATTCTACAAAGAGTACATCGTACATGAAACATTAAATTTAACTTTAGAAGAGCAAAGAATATTCTTGACTTTGATCCAAACCACAGAGGGAAGTCATCAGCTGGTATACGGTATAAAAATGAATTTACTCTATTTTGGAATAAGACTGTAACATAACAAAATGTGCAAAAAGAAGTGCTGCGAACTTTCCAGATGCACTTTAAGCAAATGTTTTGGCAATTTCAACATTTTCACCACATGTAGATACACTTCTGATGGCTGAGTCCAGCAAGACACTGAAAGCCTGGATCGTAGTTTTGATCCAAGACAACCCAAATGTGGGAACCACAATAGATGTGAATATGTGAACAGATGCGTGAACAGAGGGCACCCCTCATTTTCATTTGTTATTTAGTTAACCCCTCACCCTCATTTCTCATTTGTTTTTATTGTGATGATGTAATATTTACTGTCACTTATTGTTTGTTTGGTGCACTTTGGCAGCAGCATTTTGATGTATTTTCGGGTAGACACGACAGTTGCCATACGTTAATGAGACAAGCATCTTAAGGGCAGCTTAGAGCGCTGCAGAGGGGGGTCCTGTGGAGAGAAGCGAGGAACACAGCAGCAAGTGTTCCGAAGAAATAAAGTTTTGTTGTTTTAAAAACCCACACACGCTTGAAAAGTCCCGTTTGTTTGGTGTGCAACAAAATTCGAGGCACCGCTGAGATGATTAACGTCAGGCCCTGTGTGACTTCAGTGTGGACGGGCACTGCTTTTGATTGACAGTGGGAACACGCAGTGTTGGGAGCGCGGCTACATCACACACGATGGATCTGAAGGAGTTAGCAGAGACTGTATTTCAGAGACTTTGGCTTCTGCAACTGGCTCAACTGAAGGAAGTGTGTGTTGAAGCTATGATCCAACCTGAAAATTGTCAGGATCTGCCCTGGCCCAGGGTTCATGTCTGGGTTTTCCCCTTATTTTGGTCTTGGCTTCCGCTGAGGGTTTTTCTTTTCATACATTGTCAATTAAGTCTTGGTTTGGTTCTGTTCATTTCTTTACTTTGTGTAATGGTTTTGTTACTGGTTTAATTCTCTGTTTATCATTTATTTGTGGTTTAGTAATTCATTGCATTACCTGTATTCTGTTATTTCCTATTCAGTCCATAGTTTGTTTTGTCATGTTTATTGTATTCACTTTCCTGCATCAGGTCCTCTCTAGTATTAGTTATTATCATTAGTTTTCTGGTTTTCCACTCTTTGACTCGCCACCTTAGTTCTTAGTTTTGTCCCTTTGTTTTATTCGTGTTTATTATGGTTTGTCAAGCATGTCACGTTTTGCACCGTTGGGTTTTCTGTCACTTAATTGTCTTACCCCAGTTCACTTTGCTTTTGTCTTACTGCACTCTCTTGCACTTACCTTTGTCCTCCCTGGTCACGCCCCCTTCAAGCACCTTCTGCACACCTGTTCATTTCACACCGATTCTTCCACTAGTATTTAAGCCCTCACAATCTCACAGTCCCTCACCAGACTGTTGTATGTTTGCATCTTGTATCTTTCATTTTGTATCTTTCCAGCATCACGCCATCATCCAGTTTAGTCTTGTAGTATTTCTGACCCTGCTTGTGTTATCGACCTCCACCTCATCTAATCGCTGAACTCTGCTCGTTTTTTGACTTTGCCTCAGCCCTGTGAACTCCTTGACACCGTGTATTTGGAACTTTGTCTTTGGACTTTGCCTCAGCTTGCTACCTGCCTGTACCTCCACTACGTTGACTGATATCCTGTGTATCGAACCTGTTGCCTGCTTGCCAGATAAAGCCATTTTTCTTAATCCTACACCTGTGTCTATGAGTCTGCATATGCCTCCTACAACCTTCAGGGCCAAGCAACCACAAACCATGACAGAACAATCTGGCCAGTACTCGGACGCAGCGGACTCAGATCCTTAGCTGAACATGACAAGAATTAAAGAGATCTTTGCTCGCTTAAGCCTTATCTCAATGATCAGAGAGTGACAGATGAAGTACTCATCGACAGGATGAATGAAGCAGCTAGTGTCGAGTCGGAGAGACAGTCCAAGCAGAGAAAGAACACAAGTAGCAGAGTACCAAAAGTAAATGAGCTACAGACAGAAATGCAGATCAGCCAGCAGGATCAGGGGCCACCTGAAGCCAGGGGTGGTGTTCAGGAGCAGTCAGCTGAAGTGGTTAAACCTAAGAGTTATAAACCACTAGCTCAAAAAATTCAGAGCTTTAAGAAGTAGTCAGGCTGCTAAGAGAAGAAATGGCAGAGATTAGGAAACTAATCCAGCAGGGTCCGCCTGCCAGTTAAAAATGAGTGTCAAGACAGGATGTAAAGCATGTCAGGAGCAGGGTATAGATGAACAGTGTGAGCACTGTTTCAAGTGTGGACAAACAGGGCATTTCTCAAGGGGCTGTAGAAGGCAGAGAAAGGTGGCAGGGAAGTCTGATGGCATTAAGGCCACAATTCAGACAGTTGAATCCCCAAAATCACTCACTCCAAGCCAAGCTGAACCAGATGACAAGGTGCATGAGGCCCTTTGTCCGTAAGAATTAAGCAGCTGGAGGCAGCGTTGGAGAGAAGTGGGAAGGCTGAACAGATTGTGGGTGCTACATATGCCAGCCACCTCTCTCTGCATCGCCAAGCCCAGTTGAGAGCTCTCATTGGGAAGAAATACATAGTGGATTGCTTCTTTAAGGGAGTAGCAACACAGGCACTATGGGACACAGGCTCACAGGTCACCATTATCAATGAAAACTGAAGGAAATCTTACCTCCCACAGATTTGGTTGAGAAGCACAAGTGAATTCCTGGAGGAGAATTAGACCATCATTGCTGAGGCAGCAAACCAGACACCCATACTGTTTGCAGGCTGGGTTGAAATGAGATTCAAGCTATGATCAAGTAAAGACTCACAACCAGAGATACTTGTGCCAGTTCTTGTCTCTAAGGAGCCAGGAGTAGCAGAACCACCAATCACTGGCTGCATTGTGATTGAGCAGCTGGTGATGAATGGGATGGAACAGAACCCAGAAATTACAAACACTGTGGTAAAGGATGATTTCTCTATTGACTGTAAAAAGGCAAACGTACTGATCCATATACAACCTCAATTCCAATGAAGTTGGGATGTTGTGTAAAATGTAAATAAAAACAAAATTCAATGATTTGCAAATCCTCTTCAACCTATATTTATTTGAATACACCACAAAGACAAGATATTTAATGTTCAAACTGATATTGGTTTTGTGCAAATATTTGCTCATTTTGAAATGGATGCCTGCAACATGTTTCAAAAAAGTTGGGACAGTGGTATGTTTACCACTGTGTTACATCACCTTTCCTTCTAACAACACTCAATAAGCGTTTTTGGCGTAATTGGTTTCAAAATTCATCCCTAAATTCCAGTCAGATTTATTTAAAGTTTTAAGCTTTATCTCTATGTCTTCCAGCGTCTCATGAGTGAGTAAGAAAATTGTTTCCATGAATGAACTTATTTTCAATCACTGTCCAGAAAATGCCAGTAAAATGTTCATTTCTTATATAAATTGTAAAATTTGTAAATATTTTCTGTTGTGGCTTATTTTGTGGTCAGAAGGAAACTCTTGGTCAACCGTATCCTGAGAATTCAGACTTCAGATCAGAGATTGATTAAATTAAGTCAAGACGGATTAGTTCATTTGAGACTGATGAATTAATGTTTAAATTGTAGTACCTATGCTATAGAAAATAATAACAAGTGGTGCCCCGAGATAATTATTAAACCCTAAATTACTTATTTTGGTGGCCAGTTACATTGGACCTAGTCCAGTCTGATTCAGTTTCAACAGTTTAATTACTCATTCACTATAAATTGCTACATATTAATGGTTCCCCATGTGTGAGCCGATCGCATTTTATTCCATAAATAAATGCTACATTTTTGGTGCTCCCGTGTGCAGGCATAAAGATTTAAATAAATACATTACATTTATAATGGAGCCCCGTGTGAGCGCGATTCAGTATAAATTATTCCATACATAAACGTTACAAAGTGTTCGTGAAAACAACAATAAAACAGCTAGTGCTCCTGAAACCACAGTCAACACAGCCTCTTCTCCTGAACAGCACAATGAGACAAACAGGCAGGTGGACACATGCAAATGTGAACTATGGGATCCCCCAGTGTCAGTTGATCACCTGACTCGCCATCAGCAACAAAAGATGAAACAAATGCTACAAGAGGACTGTGCTGCATTTTCAAAGGACGAGAATGATGTAGGATGTATTCCATCTCTGCATTTAAAAATCAGATTGAGTGACATGACTCCAGTACGATGCACTTACACCTCAGTGCCCAAACTACTCCACAGTGAGGTGAAGGAATATTTGGAGGACCTACTGGATAGAGGATGGATTCAAAAATCACGGTCTCCATATCATCACCAATAGTCTGTGTGTACAAGAAGGATGGGAGTTTACGTTTGTGAATAGACTATCGAGAATTGAATCGGAAGTCTATCCCTGATCATCACCCCATCCCTCAAGTGCAGGATGTGCTGAACAGTCTGAGGGGCAGTGCTTGGTTCTCTGTACTGGACCAGGGCAAAGCGTATCATCTGGGCTTTCTGGAGGAGAGCTGCAGACCACTCACAGCTTTTATAACACCGTGAGGTTTGTACGAGTGGGTGCAGATCCCCTTCGGCCTATCCTCAGCTCCAGCAGAGTTCCAGTGCAGCATGGAGGAGTGTCTTACGGGTTTGAGGGATGAAATCAAATCAAATCAATTTTATTTATATAGCGCCAAATCACAACAAACAGTTGCCCCAAGGCACTTTATATTGCAAGGCAAAGCCATACAATAATTACGGAAAAACCACAACGGTCAAAACGACCCCCTGTGAGCAAGCACTTGGCGACAGTGGGAAGGAAAAACTCCCTTTTAACAGGAAGAAACCTCCAGCAGAACCAGGCTCAGGGAGGGGCAGTCTTCTGCTGGGACTGGTTGGGGCTGAGGGAGAGAATCAGGAAAAAGACATGCTAGTTCCCTTCCAGCAGATCTCGAGCAGCCGGGAAAGCAGGCCGACTGGGTGACTGTGAGGAGGAAGCGTAGCCCTAAACAGAAGCCCCGTGTACACCGCCAACCCGTTCACATTTCTAACCATTTTTCCCCACTCGGCGACACACCCGCCGAGGATCAAACTCTGGTTATTGGCGACTCTGTTTTGAGAAATGTGAAGTTAGCGACACCAGCAACCATAGTCAATTGTCTTCCGGGGGCCAGAGCAGGCGACATTGAAGGAAATTTGAAACTGCTGGCTAAGGCTAAGCGTAAATTTGGTAAGATTGTAATTCACGTCGGCAGTAATGACACCCGGTTACGCCAATCAGAGGTCACTAAAATTAACATTGAATCGGTGTGTAACTTTGCAAAAACAATGTCGGACTCTATAGTTTTCTCTGGGCCCCTCCCCAATCGGACCGGGAGTGACATGTTTAGCCGCATGTTCTCCCTGAATTGCTGGCTGTCTGAGTGGTGTCCAAAAAATGAGATGGGCTTCATAGATAATTGGCAAAGCTTCTGGGGAAAACCTGGTCTTGTTAGGAGAGACGGCATCCATCCCACTTTGGATGGAGCAGCTCTCATTTCTAGAAATCTGGCCAATTTTCTTAAATCCTCCAAACCGTGACTATCCAGGGTTGGGACCAGGAAGCAGAGTTGTAATCTTACACAACTCTCTGCAGCTTCTCTCCCCCTGCTATCCCCTCATTACCCCATCCCCGTAGAGACGGTGCCTGCTCCCAGACCACCAGTAACCAGCAAAAATCTATTTAAGCATAAAAATTCAAAAAGAAAAAATAATACAGCACCTTCAACTGCACCACAGACTAAAACAGTTAAATGTGGTCTATTAAACATTAGGTCTCTCTTCTAAGTCCCTGTTAGTAAATGATATAATAATTGATCAACATATTGATTTATTCTGCCTTACAGAAACCTGGTTACAGCAGGATGAATATGTTAGTTTAAATGAGTCAACACCCCCGAGTCACACTAACTGCCAGAACGCTCGTAGCACAGGCCGAGGCGGAGGATTAGCAGCAATCTTCCATTCCAGCTTATTAATTAATCCAAAACCCAGACAGAGCTTTAATTCATTTGAAAGCTTGACTCTTAGTCTTGTCCATCCAAATTGGAAGTCCCAAAAAACAGTTTTATTTGTTATTATCTATCGTCCACCTGGTCGTTACTGTGAGTTTCTCTGTGAATTTTCAGACCTTTTGTCTGACTTAGTGCTTAGCTCAGATAATTATAGTGGGCGATTTTAACATCCACACAGATGCTGAGAATGACAGCCTCAACACTGCATTTAATCTATTATTAGACTCAATTGGCTTTGCTCAAAATTTAAATGAGTCCACCCACCACTTTAATCATATCTTAGATCTTGTTCTGACTTATGGTATGGAAATTGAAGACTTAACAGTATTCCCTGAAAACTCCCTTCTGTCTGATCATTTCTTAATAACATTTACATTTACTCTGATGGACTACCCAGCAGTGGGGAATAAGTTTCATTACACTAGAAGTCTTTCAGAAAGCGCTGTAACTAGGTTTAAGGATATGATTCCTTCTTTGTTCTCTAATGCCATATACCAACACAGTGCAGAGTAGCTACCTAAACTCTGTGAGTGAGATAGAGTATCTCGTCAATAGTTTTACATCCTCATTGAAGACAACTTTGGATGCTGTAGCTCCTCTGAAAAAGAGAGCCTTAAATCAGAAGTGCCTGACTCCGTGGTATAACTCACAAACTCGCAGCTTAAAGCAGATAACCCGTAAGTTGGAGAGGAAATGGCGTCTCACTAATTTAGAAGATCTTCACTTAGCCTGGAAAAAGAGTCTGTTGCTCTATAAAAAAAAAAAGCCCTCCGTAAAGCTAGGACATCTTACTACTCATCACTAATTGAAGAAAATTAGAACAACCCCAGGTTTCTTTTCAGCACTGTAGCCAGGCTGACAAAGAGTCAGAGCTCTATTGAGCCGAGTATTCCTTTAACTTTAACTAGTAATGACTTCATGACTTTCTTTGCTAATAAAATTCTAACTATTAGAGAAAAAATTACTCATAACCATCCCAAAGACATATCGTTATCTTTGGCTGCTTTCAGTGATGCCGGTATTTGGTTAGACTCTTTCTCTCCGATTGTTCTGAGTTATTTTCATTAGTTACTTCCTCCAAACCATCAACATGTCTATTAGACCCCATTCCTACCAGGCTGCTCAAGGAAGCCCTACCATTAATTAATGCTTCGATCTTAAATATGATCAATCTATCTTTATTAGTTGGCTATGTACCACAGGCTTTTATGGTGGCAGTAATTAAACCATTACGTAAAAAGCCATCACGTGACCCAGCTATCTTAGCTAATTATAGGCCAATCTCCAACCTTCCTTTTCTCTCAAAAATTCTTGAAAGGGTAGTTGTAAAACAGCTAACTGATCATCTGCAGAGGAATGGTCTATTTGAAGAATTTCAGTCAGGTTTTAGAATCCATCATAGTACAGAAACAGCATTAGTGAAGGTTACAAATGATCTTCTTATGGCCTCAGACAGTGGACTCATCTCTGTGCTTGTTCTGTTAGACCTCAGTGCTGCTTTTGATACTGTTGACCATAAAATTTTATTACAGAGATTAGAGCATGCCATAGGTATTAAAGGCACTGCGCTGCGGTGGTTTGAATCATATTTATCTAATAGATTACAATTTGTTCATGTAAATGGGGAATCTTCTTCACAGACTAAGGTTAATTATGGAGTTCCACAAGGTTCTGTGCTAGGACCAATTTTATTCACTTTATACATGCTTCCCTTAGGCAGTATTATTAGACGGCATTGCTTAAATTTTCATTGTTATGCAGATGATACCCAGCTTTATCTATCCATGAAGCCAGAGGACACACACCAATTAGCTAAACTGCAGGATTGTCTTACAGACATAAAGACATGGATGACCTCTAATTTCCTGCTTTTAAACTCAGATAAAACTGAAGTTATTGTACTTAGCCCCACAAATCTTAGAAACATGGTGTCTAACCAGATCCTTACTCTGGATGGCATTACCCTGACCTCTAGTAATGCTGTGAGAAATCTTGGAGTCATTTTTGATCAGGATATGTCATTCAATGCGCATATTAAACAAATATGTAGGACTGCTTTTTTGCATTTGCGCAATATCTCTAAAATTAGAAAGGTCTTGTCTCAGAGTGATGCTGAAAAACTAATTCATGCATTTATTTCCTCTAGGCTGGACTATTGTAATTCATTATTATCAGGTTGTCCTAAAAGTTCCCTGAAAAGCCTTCAAATTAAAATTCTTCTTCTTACCATATCACCCCAATAGAGCGCTTCGCTCTCAGACTGCAGGCTTAGTTGTAGTTCCTAGGGTTTTTAAGAGTAGAATGGGAGGCAGAGCCTTCAGCTTTCAGGCTCCTCTCCTCTGGAACCAGCTCCCAATTCAGATCAGGGAGACAGACACCCTCTCTACTTTTAAGATTAGGCTTAAAACTTTCCTTTTTGCTAAAGCTTATAGTTAGGGCTGGACCAGGTGACCCTGAACCATCCCTTAGTTATGCTGCTATAGACTTAGACTGCTGGGGGGTTCCCATGATGCACTGAGTGTTTCTTTCTCTTTTTGCTCTGTATGCACCACTCTGCATTTAATCATTAGTGATTGATCTCTGCTGTCTTCCACAGCGGCGCTATATAAATAAAATTGATTTGATCTGATTTGTGGAGGGGAGCAGAGATCTATCACCCCAGCAGTCTACGTCTATAGCAGCATAACTAAGGGATGGTTCAGGGTCATCTGATCCAGCCCTAACTATAAGCTTTAGCAAAAAGGAAAGTTTTAAGCCTAATCTTAAAAGTAGAGAGGGTGTCTGTCTCCCTGATCCGAATTGGGAGCTGGTTCCAGAGGAGAGGAGCCTGAAAGCTGAAGGCTCTGCCTCCCATTCTACTCTTAAAAACCCTAGGAACTACAAGTAAGCCTGCAGTCTGAGAGCGAAGCGCTCTATTAGGGTGATATGGTACTATGAGGTCCCTAAGATGGGACCTGATTATTCAAAACCTTATAAGTAAGAAGAAGAATTTTAAATTCTATTCTAGAATTAACAGGAAGCCAATGAAGAGAAGCCAATATGGGTGAAATATGCTCTCTCCTTCTAGTCCCTGTCAGTACTCTAGCTGCTGCATTTTGAATTAACTGAAGGCTTTTCAGGGAACTTTTAGGACAACCTGATAATGAATTACAATAGTCCAGCCTAGAGGAAATAAATGCATGAATTAGTTTTTCAGCATCACTCTGAGACAAGACCTTTCTAATTTTAGAGATATTGCGCAAATGCAAAAAAGCAGTCCTACATATTTGTTTAATATGCGCATTGAATGACATATCCTGATCAAAAATGACTCCAAGATTTCTCACAGTATTACTAGAGGTCAGGGTAATGCCATCCAGAGTAAGGATCTGGTTAGACACCATGTTTCTAAGATTTGTGGGGCCAAGTACAATAACTTCAGTTTTATCTGAGTTTAAAAGTAGGAAATTAGAGGTCATCCATGTCTTTATGTCTGTAAGACAATCCTGCAATTTAGCTAATTGGTGTGTGTCCTCTGGCTTCATGGATAGATGATGAAACATGTCAACCATATTTGGATGACAATCTTATCCACAGTAAGTCTTTTGAAGACCATCTGCATGATATGAGACAGGTGTTACGTCGCTATCAAGCACACGGTGTAAAGCTGACACCAAAAATGTGTGAAGTGTTCAAAGACAAGGTAAAATTTTATGGGAAGATTGTGTCCAAAAACAGTCATTGCATGGATCCTGCTGAGATCGCACCAGTACAAACACTCAAAGATCGCAAACCCGAGACAGTGGGAGACCTAAGGAAGATGCTAGGATTCATGTCATGCTACCGTCCATACATTCCAAATTTTTAACACATTGCAAAGCCTCTGTATGCTCTGTTATCTACTGAGAAAACACCAAGTCCAAGGGTCTGTTATTTCTACCTGGTTCTTTTATGTAAGATTCTGCCCCTTACCAAAAACCAAACCATTGTATTTCTCATCTTGAGTTTATTCAAGGTCACGTTAGAAACCAGGCCTGGGACCCTCACAGACAGTGTCCATCTTGTGAAAGGCCCCTAAAATGAGTCATACAACACTTTTTATACCTTGTGGGTGTTAACATGGGTGTGGTTTAGTCTCACATTTCTAATGTTACTGGCTCTCACCAACAGGGGAAGATCTCCCTGTGTCTGAAACTTGGACACATGATAAAGTAAAACTTAACATATTTCTCAGAACTTCCAAACAAATAACACAAATACTTGATAGCTAACATAAAACAAAGAATTAGCACAGATATTATCTAACAGGTCCAATGTAAATAAGGGCAAGGGGAAACACAGGAAATCAGACCAGTTATTCTCCAACCAGCTGATCAGGTGGACAGAACAACAGCAGCAAATGGTCTGCCAGCCTACATCTACTAAACCACCAGTCCTAGGTTATCCTGACTTTGACAAGCCATTTGTGTTGCACTGTGATGCCTCGCAGGAGGGTCTTGGTGCAGTACTGTACGAGAAACAGCAAGGCCAGTTGATTGTCATTGGTTATGGGTCAAGAACGCTAACTGCTCCAGAAGTAGGAGTTCTTGCCAATGAAGTGGGCAATCTGTGAGAGGTTTCGTGAGTATCTGTATTATGCACCTGCATTCACAATCTACACGGACAATAACCCTTTAACCTATGTTTGACCACAGCCAAGCTAAATGCAACGACACAGAGGTGGATTGCTGAGGTAGCAGACTTCAACTTTTCTATCAAGTATCGGCCTGGAAAAGTCAGTGGAGATGCAGATAGCCTCTCATGGATGCCGCTTGACATGGAACAGTACATGCACACATACTTACAGGAAATGGATCCAGAGGTAATCACAGCTGTCACACAGACACTCCAACTTCAATCTCAGGAACATGAGCCCTGGATGTGTCCAGTCACTAACGCTGCAGCTTGTCCTGATGTAGAACAAGAATGAGTGACATCCCCAGTGCCACAAATCTCCACAGACAACTTAAAGAAAGCATAAAATGATGATCCAGTCATTGGCAAAGTCTGTGAATATGTCATGTCAGGACAGTGGCCCCAAAGAAGAGGAAAAGATCGTCGTGATGAAATGTCTCTCCTAGCAACAGAGAAAAACAAGCTGTATGTCGACAAAGAGGGTGTCCTGTATGGAAAAACAGTGGTTCGGGATCAGTTTGTTAATGAGGAGAGTTCCAGAATTCAGACCACTGACACATTGAATTGTACTGGGACACATGTGACACATGCAGTATTATATGTGGGTCTGCATATAGAGTTAAGGGGTCGAATTAGGGTTAAACCTTTCAGTCTGAGACATTTAGCCCACTAAAGGAGCGGGGTAGCACCTCAGATATCGCCTGGCCAATGATGTCTGTTGCAGGCACATGACATAAAGAGGGAGATGTATGTTAAGTCAAAAATTGTTGGTACACAAGACGTATCTCAAAGACTGACTCCCAAACACTTTGCACCTTTAATTCACAGGTTTAAGACATGAACTGTCAGGGAAATCCGTAATGTCGGAATGACATTTATTTTGGAGGGGAGAGTGTGGGAACCACAGTCGATGTGAATATATGAACAGATGCGTGAACAGAGGGCACCCCTCATTTTCATTTGTTATTTTGTTAACCCTCTGGGGTCCGAGGTATGTTTTGGAGAGTTCACTCAGCTGGCATAAATGTTTTATTACTGCTGTTAACAGCTCTCCCTGCATCCCACAATCAAGTTTTATGTCTATTTTTTCAGGACAACCTGTACTTTCAGAATATACAATGGGGAAAATAAGTATTTGACCCCCTTTGCAGGTTTTCTCACCTACAAAGAATGGAGAGGTCTGTAATTTCTATCGTAGGTACACATCAACTGTGAGAGACAGAATCTAAAAAAAATCCAGTAAATCACATTGTATGATTTTTAAATAATTAATTTGCATTTTATTGCATAAAATAAGAATTTGACCCCCGAGAAAAACAGAGCTTAACAACTGGTACAGAAACATTTGTCTGCCATTACAAAGGTCAGACGTTTCCTGTAGTTCTTGACCAAGTTTTCACACACTGCAACAGGGATTTTGCTCCACTCCTCCAGATCTTCTCCAGATCTTTCAGGTTTGGAGTTTCTGCTCCCTCCAAAGATTTTCTATTGAGTTCAGGTCTGGAGACTGGCCAGGCCACTCCAGGACCTTGAAATGCTTCTTACGGAGCCCCTCCTTAGTTGCCATGGCTGTGTGTTTGGGGTCATTGTCATGCTGGAAGACCAAGCCATGACCCATCTTCAATACTTGTCAGGTTTGTTCTCAGCTAGACATACAAGAAAAGAGCCAGACAGAGAGCCGACATGTCTTTAGTGGGCTTTGCAAAGGAGAGACACACAGAGCCTGACAGCCTCGTGCAGTTCTCTGATGTCCCCTCATTGCATGGCCCTTTTATTGAGTAAAGAAAACAAAAAATAAGAGGAGTGAGTTGAGTCCATCGTCACAACATGTTTGTGCAGATACATTTGTAATCAACTGAATCATTCATGTGTCGTGTAGATACGTTTGCAAACAACTGAATCATCCTGATTTTTAGGTACAGAGTGACAACTGAATCATTGTGTCATTAGTGCAAACAACTGAATCATTCCTGATTTTTAGGTACAGAGTGAGTGGTTTTTGCTGAAGCTTGCTAAAAACTATAAACAGGTTGCAGCTGTGAATATCTGAAAGAAAACAGTTTGCAGATTTTTAACATACAGAAAGAACAATTTGCAAATGAGCAGATGTTAATAGATGATAATAAATGATAAATCAAATTTGACAGTATAATTTATCTAACATATCCCTCCTGTTTTATCATTTATTACATCACAACCACATCCAATACATTAATCACAACCACTTGTTAATAACATTTTCAGTTGTAACATCACAGATGAATGCGGAGATGAATATAGTAACCAAAAACAGGAAGACAAAATGACAGTGAACAAATGATAAAGAATTTAAAATGTTATGTGGTGTCTTTGATTGTTTCCAAGGTGGTGCCAGAACCTCAGGAATATCGACCTCGTAATCGGGTGGTTGATAAGCTGGGCATCTGCATATAGCATATTAGCGGACATCATACTCTGGTTCCTGCTCAATATCATCGGTCGACAATAGTTGGAAGTGCGTAGTTTCTCGATGGAGGACTCGCTGTACAACATTACATTGGACAAAGGCATTGGAGACTAATTTTACAATCATGGAACAGAGGCAAGGCACTATGCAGCAAAATAAGAGTGCAAAAACTGCAATAATGATCAACAGAGGGGTCAAAGCTCGTAGTAGAAGTTGCCACCAACTTCCTGATGTAAGCCATGACCAGAAACTCCAGCTAGGTGATGACATTGTTGCTTGTACAGAGTCATGGACCTCTGTCATCTCTTGTAGGGCTCGGGTGATGGCACCTCCGTCAGCTGTGTTGTCCGGGATAAAGGTGCAGCACGCTGTGCCCACCAAAGCACACACTCCACCGGAGGGTGCGGTCAGCTGATCAAGAACCATACGGTTTTGTAGTACCATCAGTCGCAGGGCCCTAATTTCCTCGGTGGTTGCATTGGCCATCTCAAGTGTGGAGCTCATGAACTGCAGAAACTTCCAGCGGGTGAACTCAACTTCTAGAGCTACGAGGTTGACCCCAACATGTGGAAGCATGCCAAATAGTGACCTCCATCCCTGATTGAATATTCTTTTATCACTACGAATATGGCTGGTATCAGACAGTTCTCATTTAGCGCAAACATTATGCGGTTCACGGAACTTGATGGTGGCTTTGGACCATTGATCTTTAGGAATATGTACTACTGGTTCATGTAAATTAATCATTCCACATCTTCCACCCCAATTGGGAGGAAGGTGAGCGTAAACGTTGGTCCCGCATAGCCAATAATAATCAGTGAGGGCTCTAGTGCCCTTCTGGGTTGGCACTATGGCTGCACAGTAACAGCGCTTAATGTAAGGGGCCTGGGTGGTGTTACACCAGAAACGGTCTATGTTCCTGACGAGGTGGGCCTTGTTCCACTGGGTCTTATCCTGTTTACAGGTTTTGTTTCTGTCGCATTCATTTTTTGCTGTTTGATTTACATAATCGCAGAAGGTGTAGGTTAAATTGCAGGAGTGAGGTGGAAGCCACCCAAGTAGGTTTGAGCCATTCCCAATTACACAATAATCAAAGCTATGATAAGGCGTTAAATCAGTTATCAGTAGGGGGTCCCGCACCTGGGGCCATGATAACATAGGAGGTAAACCGGAACCGGTACAGTTCTTTCCCTCCAAGGGAGATGCAGTGGTTTTGTTCAGAGGTACAGAATAATTTCCTGGGTAGGTTGACAGGCCTATCAAACAATCAGTATTAGTTTGAGACGTTGGAGTAGCATGAAGTCCATTATGTGTGGTGGAAACAGGCATATGTGTACAGACATAACAGTTGGTACGGTTCACTAGATGTGAAGTGTAATTTACGTAGCGCCACCACATGTCGGTGTGGTAAGGATGTTGTGGTTCATCAGGGTGGTCGATGTATCGTATTTCCCTCCGGGTGAGAGGTTGAACGGGAGCTGAGTCATCAGGAGAGGTTTCAGACGGAGGATGTCGTTCCCACATCTGCCAGAAGAGGTGTCCCAGTAGACAGGAACATGCTGATATCACAACACACCAGACTGTCTGCCAGACTCACCCACAACCACGGCGCTTGGCACGTGGGTTGGGTGTACTCTGCGGATCAGTCATTGGTGCTAGGCCGCAGCGCCACCTATAGACCACTCTAAGTGAGTAAGGATCTCCCTGCTTCACTGACGTTGAGACGAGACACCTCTATACGGTGAATCCCCTTTGTAGCCAGACTTCCCCTTACTCGTTTGTGGTAACAGGCACACACTGCAGCTTACAGTGACTTAGATGTATCCATGATGGTCTTTCAGTGATCTTCACGGCTGTTGGTGTGGTCAGCAACACTTGGAATGGGCCTTCCCACCGTGGGCTGGACCACTTTTTCATTTTTATGGCCTTGATAAAAAGAACTGTTTAAATAAGAATTAGTTTGGAAAATCACAAACAGTAAAAATCCAAAATTAGACAATTGTCATAAATTAGAATCCAAATGAATTTGAATGAATTTGATTTTAGAGATGTTATCTCAATTTATTAAAGTGAAGGAGTTAATCACTAACACTTTTTTTTTTTCAATTGGAATCAGGATCGTACCAGCTTAATCAGTTTAAAAGTGGTTAAAAATCATTAAACGACTCAATAAGTTTCACTGATCACTGTCAAGTATTCACAAAAGGAAGCTTGTCAACTATTTACAAATTCGGCTCAATGCCTTTGAAGCCGAAAAGGATGCGATGCGGTCCTCCACCTGTAGGTGGGATCACTTGTTCAATAGGCTTGGAGTCTCAAGGAGGCGAGGGGGTTCCCCCCGCTCACTTCCTGTCCTGTCCGCAGTTCCAAGCGGGCTTTTTTTTTTTTTAATCGACACTTTGAAAATAAATAAATTTGGAAAACTATCTTCTGGCTGCTTTGGTCTGGTCTACGACTGTTTGAGCAATGCAACCTTCTACAATGCTCTTCAACAGGGTGACTTTCTGAAGTTTTCCGAATGAGTTAGCAGAGTTAGCGTAGCGTGGCCTAGCTTAGCCCATGTGCTGTCGTGCTAACTGTTAAATTTTATCGTGTTATAAATTTATTAATTTATAATTCATTTCTTATTTTAAAGGTAAGTTAGCTTGCGTGTTACCGGCTAATAGTTGGTGGCTGCTTTTTAGTGCGCCAATATGAGGCTGTAGCTTGTCATAAATCACGTTCGTTTTCTAGCTTGGTTGAAGCATATACTTAGGGTTGCCAACCGTCCCTTGAAAAACGGAATCGTCCCTTATTTGGAAATAAAAGTGTGTATTCCGTATTGACCTGAAACGGGACGCAATTTGTTCCGTATTTCTGTGAGAATCAAAAAGTCTGTAAAATGTCAATGGAATTGACTGGCGCTTTATATGGAAACTTACGGTAAATTTGATCCCAGCCTCTCTCCTGCTCTTCACCAATGAGCTGACAGACACGAATTGACGATACAGAATCACTCTTATCTCATTGGTCGAGGGACATCTGCTCGCAAGAAGATACCGACGTCATGAGCCGACGACGGTCGCTGGACGACAATAACAAAGCAGCATGGCTGATATCTATACAGACACCGACACTGGAGATATGTCTACAGACAGCAACGTCTGTAACGTCGTTACTCCTCCTCCTAAAAAAACAAACAAAAAAGAATGCAAAAATACAGGGAGAATGAGAAAAGGAAAATGGCTGGGTGGGAAAGGTGCGCTATAACAGTATTGTTTACTTTTCAGACTTTATTTTTTGCACTTTTTATTACACTAAATGTGTAAATGTGCACTGTTACATTGTTTTGGATGATGCAAATTTCTATTGTTTTTTTTTTTTGT
Source organism: Thalassophryne amazonica (assembly GCF_902500255.1). NCBI lineage: Eukaryota > Metazoa > Chordata > Actinopteri > Batrachoidiformes > Batrachoididae > Thalassophryne > Thalassophryne amazonica. The sequence continues at coordinate 18,941,330 of NC_047120.1, forward strand.
TAATTTATACAATTTTAAGTTAAGCAATAGCACTACAGAGATTTATTTTTAAAGAAGACAGAATGCTCATATTGAAATTGTGAGTGAAAATTTATTTTACACTAAAAATAAATTGCTAAATAATAATTTGTTTTCCACGTGTTCATATCAGAACAAATGCATGTATGCATCTACCTAAATTCAGGGTCAAGTCAACAGTCAAATGGTTAAAAATCGTTTCACACAGACGCTGGGAAGGGTGAAGGCAACGGTCAGTCGGCCCTGGCGGTGAGGTGCCCCTTATTTATTTTTCAGAGAGTTGGCAACCCTACATATACTTGAGGAGCCACAAGAATTCACTTTTGTGTTTTCAAAAATAAAAGTTTGACGCGTCCGTCCACAAAACATTTAAATAAATTTGCTCAGAGCGCATAGACGTTCTTTGAACTTTAAACAACACATTTAAATGTGGGTAAAAATAAAGCATTTAACTGGAAAAGACGCAATTAAATTATTAGGTAAAATAACAGCTTTTTACTGGATAGTCACAGTTAGTGTTATTTGTGGCTTTGTTTCAGAGAAAGTTTTAAGAAAACGTCTCATTGTCTTGTGGTCTCACAAATAAAGTGTGTTTGTCTTTCAAGTCCTGATAAGTGTATAAGTTATAATCAGTACTGGTTGTCCTTGTGCAAGTGTGCAATCAGTTATGCAGATATGTGTGGCAGCAGCTGACGTGCTTCAGCAATGTGGTCAGGCAATTTCGCAGCAGCATATTTTAAAAAAACAATTATTAGACATTTAGCTTTTTAGGTTTAGTAAGGTCTGTAACACTATCATATGTCAGGAAACTTCCTACTTTTCAAAGTTTTACAACAAACAGTCAATATTTCTGAAGGATTTTTTGTGTTTCTCAGAATACACATCACATAAAAAAATAATTTTTCACTCACTTTAACAATAACTGCTCAGGATGGAGTGCATGCTGTAAATCAGTCAATTGCTTTACAGCCTTTTGAAGTAGGCATGAAGCCTGTGTCATGTCCATCTGGTCCAACGAGTAGCTAGTCATCTGTAGTCAGTCTGACCACTTTCATTCTTCCTGAAGTTGGGAGGATGCCAATCTTTAGACTTTGTAACAAGTCACGTCCCAGATTCACTGGACATGTTGGAGAAAAGCCTAAACACCTAAACAGAAAAAAACAAGGTTACAATGGGCTAAGGAAAAGCAATCGTGGACTGTGGATGACTGGATGAAAGTCATGTTCAGTGATCAATCTCGAATCTGCATTGGGCAAGGTGATGATGCTGGAACTTTTGTTGGTGCCGTTCCAATGAGATTTATAATGATGACTGCCTGAAGAGAACATGTAAATTTCCACAGTCATTGATGATATGGGGCTGCATGTCAGGTAAAGGCACTGGTGAGATTGCTATCATTACATCATCAATAAATGCACAAGTTTCCGTTGATATTTTGGACACTTTTCTTATCCCATCAACTGAAAGGATGTTTGGGGATGATGAAATCATTTTTCAAGATGATAATGCATCTTGCCATAGAGCGAAAACTGTGAAAACATTCCTTGCAAAAAGACACATAGGGTCAATGTCATGGCCTGCAAATAGTCCGGATCTTAATCCAATTGAAAATCTTTGGTGGAAGTTGAAGAAAATGGTCCATGACAAGGCTCCAACCTGCAAAGCTGATCTGGCAACAGCAATCAGAGAAAGTTGGAGCCAGATTGATGAAGAGTACTGTTTGTCACTCATTAAGTCCATGCCTCAGAGACTGCAAGCTGTTAAAAAAGCCAGAGGTGGTGCAACAAAATACTAGTGATGTGTTGGAGTGTTCTTTTGTTTTTAATGATTCCATAATTTTTTCCTCAGAATTGAGTGATTCCATATTTTTTTCCCTCTGCTTGGTCTAAAAAAGTAACCGTTACTGACTGCCACAATTATTTTTCCTGATTTCTTATAGTGTTTCTTAAAGCCAGAAAGTTGCCATTTGAAATGACTTTAGTTTTGTGACATGACTGTGATCTGCTTTTTTTTCTACAAAATTAAACAACTGAATGAACATCCTCCGAGGCCGGTGATTCCATAATTTTTGCCAGGGGTTGTAGTATTTAGTTGTATAACCACAGTTTTTCATGATTTCTTCACATCTGCGAGGCATTAATTTTGTTGGTTTGGAACCAAGATTTTGCTCATTTACTAGTGTGCTTGGGGTCATTGTCTTGTTGAAACACCCATTTCAAGGGCATGTCCTCTTCAGCATAAGGCAACATGACCTCTTCAAGTATTTTGACATATCCAAACTGATCCATGATACCTGGTATGCGATATATAGGCCCAACACCATAGTAGGAGAAACATGCCCATATCATGATGCTTGCACCACCATGCTTCACTGTCTTCACTGTGAACTGTGGCTTGAATTCAGAGTTTGGGGGTCGTCTCACAAACTGTCTGCGGCCCTTGGACCCAAAAAGAACAATTTTACTCTCGTCAGTCCACAATATATTCCTCCATTTCTCTTTAGGCCAGTTCATGTTTTCTTTGGCAAATTGTAACCTCTTCTGCATGTCTTTTATTTCACAGAGGGACTTTGCGGGGGATTCTTGCAAATAAATTAGCTCCACACAGGTGTCTTCTAACTGTCACAGCACTTACAGGTAACTCCAGACTGTCTTTGAACATCCTGGAGCTGATCAATGGGTGAGCCTTTGGGATTCTTGTTATTCTTCTATCCATTTTGATGGTTGTTTTCCGTTTTCGTTTCCATGTCTCTGTTTTGTTTTTTTGTCCATTTTAAAGCATTGGAGATCATTGTAGATGAACAGCCTATAATATTTTGCACCTGTGTATAAGTTTTCCCCTCTCCAATCAACTTTTTAATCAAACTACGCTGTTCTTCTGAACAATGTCTTGAACGTCCCATTTTCCTCAGGCTTTCAAAGAGAAAAGCATGTTCAACAGGTGCTGGCTTCATCCTTAAATAGGGGACACCTGATGCACACTTGTTTGTTCCACAAAATTGATGAACTCACTGACTGAATGCCACACTACTATTATTGTGAACACCCCCTTTTCTACTTTTTTTTTTTTTTTTTTTTTTTTTTTTACTAATAGCCCAATTTCATAGTCTTAAGAGTGTGCATATCATGAATGCTTGGTCTTGTTGGATTTGTGAGAATCTACTGAATCTACTGGTACCTTGTTTCCCATGTAACAATAAGAAATATACTCAAAACCTGGATTAATCTTTTTAGTCACATAGCACTACTATTATTCTGAACACTACTGTATTTCTTTTGTTCAATGGCATTTGTGATTTCTTCAATTGCTTGTATTATTGCTAATGATGTTGTACTGTTTGATCGAATACCATATTGGTTATCCGAGAGTAATTTGTGCTTTTCAATGAATATATCCAATCTATTATTAAAGAGTTTTTCCAGTATTTTGGAAAATTGTGGCAGTAAAGACACAGGTCTGTAGTTGTTGAAATGATGCTTGTTCCCGGTTTTGTACAGTGGAATGACTTTGGCTATTTTCATCTTGTTTGGGAATGAACCAGTTTGAAATTATAAATTACAGATGTATGTTAAAGGTTTTGAGATCCCTTCAATGACCTCCTTTACTGTTGTCATATCAATGTCATTATAATCAGTTGATATTTTGTTTTAAAATTTTTTTTTAACAATATCTAATATTTCATTCTCCTCCACTGTTTTGAGAAACGTTGAATTATAATTTCATTCTATCAATACATCCATGTTTTTCCCAACTTTCCCAGGATCAGAGATTTTTCCTGCAAGATGAGGTCCCACATTTACAAAAAAATTATTTAGATTGTCAGCCACATCATTTTTATTACAAATTACTTTACCCTCATCAATAAAATACTCAGGATATTGTAACTGTTTAGAACTACTTCCAATAATGCTGTTTAGTATACCCCACATTCCCTTTCTATTGTGTTTATTATTTAATAATATCCTATAATAATCTTTTTTGCTAGACCTTATGATATCTCTTAACTTGTTTCTATGTCGTTTATATTTATTTTCTGCCTCTTTAGTTCTCAGTCTTGTGAATTCTCTGTATAGCGCATTTTTCTTCTAGCAGGCGTTTTGTAAATCTTTTGTGATCCATGGACAGTTGCCATACTTCAGTTTTCTTGTGTATTCTTTAATTGGACAGCATTTATCATATAATTGCTTAAATACCTTCAGAAATATTTCATATGCATTGTCCACATTGTTTCGGGGTACAGACAAAACCCCTTTAGGACAAAACACCCCTGACAAAAGCCTCCTAGGACAAAACCCCCCTAGTAAAAGTGAATTCTAGGACAAAACCCCACTGGTTCATATGAAGTTTTACTCAGCAGAGTTTTGGCATGTGTGTTCCTCATAATAGAGGTGAAACATGTTGATGGGGGTTTTTAATTGTCAAATGCCAAACAGTTATATGGAGTGGGTGTGAAACTACTCAGCAAAGTTCTTACAAATGGATATCTACCTCCAGTGCACATGAGGAGGATCCCACCTCTATTTCCTCCTCATCTTTGGAATGTGCATCAAGTCACAGTGGATGGAGAGGCTCACACAAACAACCTGTGTGAAGCGTGGAATCATGGATATAAAGAGCTTGTTGGCCACGACCATCCAGCCATCTGGAAAGCGATTGACTGCATTACGAAGGACCAGGCTCTTGCAACAGCAGCACTGTTATGAGACTCCATTGGGGAGCCTCCCAGGAAATGGGTTAAAAGGGCAACAAAGGAGAGGCAGGAGTGGTTGCACAATCTGTGTATGAACTTTGTGAGCAACAGGAAAACAATGGAGGAATTTATTTCTGGAGTAGGACATTCTATGAGGTGGAAGTGAAATAATCTTTTTTATGAAATATTGTATGAGGTGCTGTTATATTTTAATAAAGCTACATAAAAATAATACTGCTGTCAATTTGTTTTTTCTCCACTAAGAGTATCTTGCCTTATATATCTTTGAGGGGGTTTTGTCCTAGGGAGGTTTTGTCCTAGGGGGGAAATATGAAAAGTAAAAGTAAAATGGAAAATAATTTTCCACACACATTTATTCAAAACACACAGCAAACTATAATAAACAACTGTTTTGACACTTTATAAAGGTAATTTGAGGTCTTGTGTGAAAGACTGTCCAACAAAAAGGTTCAAACAATAAACACAAATGCACATTTTGAACAATGTATACAAAATGGTGAAGTTGACTGTGTGTTTGTTCTCTCCTGCACCGAAAAGCTTTCAGACTTTGAGGCCCATTTACACTCTGAGGAGCGTTCCCTCCCCCTAGATCCATTGATATGGTAAACAGTGCTTTACGCCGGAATGAGAGAGCTTAGCACAGGCTTATCCAATAATGTTCACAGGCAAACTAGTGGAGCAATCCTGATACTCACACAATCTTTGTTTGAGCATGTGAGATTGTATAAGAGGCCCTCTGTCTGCTCACTTTCACTGATCACTGTGCGTAATGGCGCAGGGTGCATTGGAGCCAGCAGCCAGGGGGCTATTCAAACGGGCCAACTCGTAACACATCACTCCTAAAAACAATCTTTGGTTTATCACGTGAGGTAAATCTGCCCTACGATTGCATTTTGGAAAACCATGTGATGGTGAACCAATTTCAATTGGACACTCACATTGCGCACGTCATCACACAGCTTCTATGAGGAGTACAAAGATGGTGGACAGCTGGCTCGAAAGTTCTCGGAGTTAACTTTTCAGCAAAAAAAGTAAGATTCTATCTCATATCACTAAAAAGTTGTTTATAATTTTGTAAAACTTGGTCTCAGCCGTCGTATACAACAGTGTCAACCGCAGAGGGTTAACGCCTCACCCTCATTTCACATTTATTTTTCTTGTGATGATGTAATATTTGCTGTCACTTATTGTCTGTTTGGTGCACTTTGGCAGCAGCGTTTTGATGTATTTTCAGGTGGGCATGACAGTTGCCATAAGTTAATGAGATAAGCAGCTTAGAGCACTGCAGAGGGGGGTCCTGCGGAGAGAAGCGAGGAACACAACAGCAAGTGTCACGAAGAAATAAAGTTTTGTTGTTTTAAAAACCCACAAACACATGAAAGTCCTGTGTATTTGGTCCAAGTGTGCAACACAAACCCAAACACTGTGATTCCTCACTCAGTTTGTCAGTGTACACTCAGTGTTGATTCTACAAAGAGCCCATTGTTCTGAAAGTCAGTAAATATTTCCTACAACCAGACCAACACCCAGAACAAAATACAATGTCAAACCAGAAATGTTCATGAAACATTTAGTTTAATTTTAGAAGAACAAAAGACATTCTTGACTTTGATCCAAACCACAGAGGGAAGTCATCAGCCGAATTAATGACGATGGCTTTGACAAGATGTTTTTAAGATTGAAACAGCCGGGTCGATGAGCAGCTATTTAATTATCAGTAAAGGAAATACCCTATCCATGAAATACAGATCAGATGCGGATGAAACTAATGCCCCGTTTACACTGTAAAAAATGTATTTGTCATATAATTGCTTAAATACCTTCAGAAATATTTCATATGCATTGTCCACATTGTTTCGGGGTACAGACAAAACCCCCTTAGGACAAAACCCCCCTGACAAAAGCCTCCTAGGACACACACACCCCCCCCCCCCCAGTAAAAGTGCATTCTAGGACAAAACGCCACTGGTTCATATGAAGTTTTACTCAGCAGAGTTTTGGCATGTGTGTTCCTTGTAATAGAGGTGAAACATGTTGATGGGGGTTCTTAATTGTCAAATGCCAAACAGTTATATGGAGTGGGTGTGAAACTACTCACCAAAGAGATAAGTGTCAGGTGCAAAAAACAGTTATATGGAGTAGGCATGAAACTACTCAGCAAAGTTCTACCAGATGGATATCTACCTCCAGTGCGCATGAGGAGGATCCCACCTCTATTTCCTCCTCATCTTTGGAATGTGCATCAAGTCACAGTGGATGGAGAGGGCCGCACAAACAACCTGTGTGAAGCGTGGAATCATGGATATAAAGAGCTTGTTGGCCACGACCATCCAGCCATCTGGAAAGCGATTGACTGCATTACGAAGGACCAGGCTCTTGCAACAGCAGCACTGTTATGAGACTCCATTGGGGAGCCTCCCAGGAAACGGGTTAAAAGGGCAACAAAGGAGAGGCAGGAGCGATTGCACAATCTGTGTATGAACTTTGTGAGAAACAGGAAAACAATGGAGGAATTCATTTCTGGAGTAGGACATTCTATGAGGTGGAAGTGAACTCATTTTTTTTATGAAATATTGTATGAGGTGCTGTTATATTTTAATAAAGCTACATAAAAATAATACTATTGTCAATTTGTTTTTTCTCCACTAAGAGTATCTTGCCTTATATATCTTTGAGGAGGTTTTGTCCTAGGGAGGTTTTGTCCTAGGGGGTTTTGTCCTGGGGGGGGCAGTTGTCCTACACCCCATTGTTTTCTTGGTATACTGCTTCCCAGTTTTCAGTCAATCAATCAATCAATTTTATTTATATAGCGCCAAATCACAACAAACAGTTGCCCCAAGGCACTTTATATTGTAAGGCAAGGCCATACAATAATTACGTAAAAACCCCAACGGTCAAAACAACCCCCTGTGAGCAAGCACTTGGAGACAGTGGAAAGGAAAAACTCCCTTTTAACAGGAAGAAACCTCCAGCAGAACTAGGCTCAGGGAGGGGCAGTCTTCTGCTGGGACTGGTTGGGGCTGAGGGAGAGAACCAGGAAAAAGACATGCTGTGGAGGGGAGCAGAGATCAATCACTAATGATTAAATGCAGAGTGGTGCATACAGAGCAAAAAGAGAAAGAAACACTCAGTGCATCATGGGAACCCCCCAGCAGTCTAAGTCTATAGCAGCATAACTAAGGGATGGTTCAGGGTCACCTGATCCAGCCCTAACTATAAGCTTTAGCAAAAAGGAACGTTTAAGCCTAATCTTAAAAATAGAGAGGGTGTCTGTCTCCCTGATCTGAATTGGGAGCTGGTTCCACAGGAGAGGAGCCTGAAAGCTGAAGGCTCTGCCTCCCATTCTACTCTTACAAACCCTAGGAACTACAAGTAAGCCTGCAGTCTGAGAGCGAAGCGCTCTATTGGCGTGATATGGTACTATGAGGTCCCTAAGACAAGATGGGACCTGATTATTCAAAACCTTATAAGTAAGAAGAAGAATTTTAAATTCTATTCTAGAATTAACAGGAAGCCAATGAAGAGAGGCCAATATGGGTGAGATATGCTCTCTCCTTCTAGTCCCCGTTAGTACTCTAGCTGCAGCATTTTGAATTAACTGAAGGCTTTTCAGGGAACTTTTAGGACAACCTGATTAATAATGAATTACAATAGTCCAGCCTAGAGGAAATAAATGCATGAATTAGTTTTTCAGCATCACTCTGAGACAAGACCTTTCTAATTTTAGAGATATTGCGTAAATGCAAAAAAAGCAGTCCTACATATTTGTTTAATATGGGCTTTGAATGACATATCCTGATCAAAAATGACTCCAAGATTTCTCACAGTATTACTAGAGGTCAGGGTAATGCCATCCAGAGTAAGGATCTGGTTAGACACCATGTTTCTAAGATTTGTGGGGCCAAGTACAATAACTTCAGTTTTATCCGAGTTTAAAAAGCAGGAAATTAGAGGTCATCCATGTCTTTATGTCTGTAAGACAATCCTGCAGTTTAGCTAATTGGTGTGTGTCCTCTGGCTTCATGGATAGATAAGCTGGGTATCATCTGCGTAACAATGAAAATTTAAGCAATGCCGTCTAATAATACTGCCTAAGGGAAGCATGTATAAAGTGAATAAAATTGGTCCTAGCACAGAACCTTGTGGAACTCCATAATTAACCTTAGTCTGTGAAAGAAGATTCCCCATTTACATGAACAATTGTAATCTATTAGATAAATATGATTCAAAACCACCGCAGCGCAGTGCCTTTAATACCTATGGCATGCTCTAATCTCTGTATAAATTTTATGGTCAACAGTATCAAAAGCAGCACTGAGGTCTAACAGAACAAGCACAGAGATGAGTCCACTGTCTGAGGCCATAAGAAGATCATTTGTAACCTTCACTAATGCTGTTTCTGTACTATGATGAATTCTAAAACCTGACTGAAACTCTTCAAATAGACCATTCCTCTGCAGATGATCAGTTAGCTGTTTTACAACTACCCTTTCAAGAATTTTTGAGAGAAAAGGAAGGTTGGAGATTGGCCTATAATTAGCTAAGATAGCTGGGTCAAGTGATGGCTTTTTAAGTAATGGTTTAATTACTGCCACCTTAAAAGTCTGTGGTACATAGCCAACTAATAAAGATAGATTGATCATATTTAAGATCGAAGCATTAAATAATGGTAGGGCTTCCTTGAGCAGCCTGGTAGGAATGGGGTCTAATAGACATGTTGATGGTTTGGATGAAGTAACTAATGAAAATAACTCAGAACAATCGGAGAGAAAGAGTCTAACCAAATACCGGCATCACTGAAAGCAGCCAAAGATAATACGTCTTTGGGATGGTTATGAGTAATTTTTTCTCTAATAGTTAAAATTTTATTAGCAAAGAAAGTCATGAAGTCATTACTAGTTAAAGTTAAAGGAATACTCGGCTCAATAGAGCTCTGACTCTGTCAGCCTGGCTACAGTTCTTATTTTCTTCAATTAGTGATGAGTAGTAAGATGTCCTAGCTTTACGGAGGGCTTTTTTATAGAGCAACAGACTCTTTTTCCAGGCTAAGTGAAGATCTTCTAAATTAGTGAGACGCCATTTCCTCTCCAACGTACGGTTATCTGCTTTAAGCTGCGAGTTTGTGAGTTATACCACAGAGTCAGGCACTTCTGATTAAAGCTCTCTTTTTCAGAGGAGCTACAGCATCCAAAGTTGTCTTCAATGAGGATGTAAAACTATTGACAAGATACTCTATATCACTTACAGAGTTTAGGTAGCTACTCTGCACTGTGTTGGTATATGGCATTAGAGAACATAAAGAAGGAATCATATCCTTAAACCTAGTTACAGCGCTTTCTGAAAGACTTCTACTGTAATGAAACTTATTCCCCACTGCTGGGTAGTCCATTAAAGTAAATGTAAATGTTATTAAGAAATGATCAGACAGAAGGGGGTTTTCAGGGAATACTGTTAAGTCTTCAATTTCCATACCATAAGTCAGAACAAGATCTAAGGTATGATTAAAGTGGTGGGTGGACTCATTTACATTTTGAGCAAAGCCAATCGAGTCTAATATAGATTAAATGCAGTGTTGAGGCTGTCATTCTCAGCATCTGTGTGGATGTTAAAATCGCCCACTATAATTATCTTATCTGAGCTAAGCACTAAGTCAGACAAAAGGTCCGAAAATTCACAGAGAAACTCACAGTAACGACCAGGTGGACGATAGATAACAACAAATAAAACTGGTTTTGGGGACTTCCAATTTGGATGGACAAGACTAAGAGTCAAGCTTTCAAATGAATTAAAGCTCTGTCTGGGTTTTTGATTAATTAATAAGCTGGAGTGGAAGATTGCTGCAAATCCTCCCCCTCGGCCCGTGCTACGAGCATTCTGCAGTTAGTGTGACTCGGGGTGTTGACTCATTTAAACTAACATATTCATCCTGCTGTAACCAGGTTTCTGTAAGGCAGAATAAATCAATATGTTGATCATTATTATATCATTTACTAACAGGGACTTAGAAGAGAGATACCTAATGTTTAATAGACCACATTAACTGTTTTAGTCTGTGGTGCAGTGAAGGTGCTATATTATTTTTTCTTTTTAATTTTTATGCTTAAATAGATTTTTGATGTTATTGGTGGTCTGGGATCAGGCACCGTCTCTACGGGGATGGTGTAATGAGGGGATGGCAGGGGGAGAGAAGCTGCAGAGAGGTGTGTAAGACTACAATTCTGCTTCCTGGTCCCACCCTGGATAGTCACGGTTTGGAGGATTTAAGAAAATTGGCCAGATTTCTAGAAATGAGAGCTGCTACCTCCAAAGTGGGATGGATGCTGTCTCTCCTAACAAGACCAGGTTTCCCCAGAAGCTTTGGCCAATTAGCTATGAAGCCCACCTCATTTTTGGACACCACTCAGACAGCCAGGAATTCAAGGAGAACATGCGGCTAAACATGTCACTCCCAGTCCGATGGGGAGGGGCCCAGAGAAAACTACAGAATCCGACATTGTTTTTGCAAAGTTACACACCGATTCAATGTTAATTTAGTGACCTCCGATTGACGTAACCGGGTGTCATTAGTGCCGACGTGAATTACAATCTTACCAAATTTACACTTAGCCTTAGCCAGCAGTTCAAATTTCCTTCAATGTCGCCTCTCTGGCCCCCGGAAGACAATTGACTAGGTTGCTGGTGTCGCTAACTTCAACATTTCTCAAAACAGAGTCGCCAATAACCAGAGTTGATCCTCGGCGGGTGTGTCTCGAGTGGGGAAAAACGGTTAGAAATGTGAACGGGTTGGCGGTGTACACGGGCTTCTGTTTAGAACTACGCTTCCTCCTCACAGTCACCCAGTCGGCCTGCTTTCCCGGCGGCTCGGGATCTGCCAGAGGGAAACTAATGGCGGCTAAGCTACCTTGGTCCGCTACCAACTACAGGGGCCTGGCTAGCTGTAGAATTTCCACGGTGCAGAGCCGAGTCTCCAATTCGTCCAGCCTGGCCTCCAAATCTACGAAATAAGCTACACTTATTACAAGTATCATTACTGCTAAAGGAGGCCGAGGAATAACTAAAACATTTCACACCCAGAGCAGAAAAGTTGCGGGAGAGACAGGAGAACCCGCCATGCTAAACCGGCTAGAGCTAGTAGCTGCGCTAAGCTAGCGGATTCCTAAAAACACACAAAGTGAATAATGTGTAAATAATTTAGAGGTGATTCAGCAGAGGGAGTGCTTTAGTTAAGGCATGTGAAGATTACACTGTGAAACAAATCGTTATCTAGGTAACTAGATCAATCTAACTGCGCAGATTAAACAGCTAACAGATACAGCAAAACACCGCTGTGCTCCGGAACAGGAAGTGATACAATACCGCAGTGAGAGCCAACCACCAGTAGAGGTTTTGCGCCAATATTTTGGTCCAAGTGGTGCAACACAAACCCAAACACTGTGATTCCTCACTCAGTTTGTCAGTCTGCACTCAGTGTTGATTCTACAAAGAGCCCATTGTTCTGAAAGTCAGTAAATATTTCCTACAACCAGACCAACACCCAGAACAAAATACAAAGTCAAACCAGAAATGTTCATGAAACATTAGGTTTAACTTTACAAGAAACAAAAGACATTCTTGACTTTGATCCAAACCACAGAGGGAAGTCATCAGCTGAATTAATGATGATGCCTTTGACAAGATGTTTTAAGATTGAAACAGCCGGGCCGATGAGCAGCTATTTAATTTTCAATAAAGGAAATACCCTATTCACGAAAAAACAGATCAGATGCGGATTCAAACTAATGCCACGTTTACACAGGACAGAGACCCAAGACCTAGAAGGCTGTCACTTGTCAACTCTCACAAGTCTTGGCTGATCTCTAGTTTGATTTGTTATTTGCGTTTACACCAAGCGTGCACTGCGACTGAATTGTGTGAGTGAAATATATGTTAATATCCATGGTCAGTGATGCAACCCCATGCAGAGATAATTGAGAGTTTGTTACGACCCAGAGGATCAGGTTAGGAGTGGGTTGCGACTTGTGAGAGTTAACAAGACTGATGAGACCCATGTATCTTTTAAACTGGTCGCACAACTGCTGCAAGTGTTTTAAACAGATCAATACACTTGCGCACCTGTCGGAAAACGATGGAGAGTGATGGCGACCAGGAGAGCTCTCTGTTCCAACCACGGAGACCCCACTGTGACCAGCCTGCAATCCACATGAGAGCCAGTGAGAGTGACAGCGAGCAGAGGCCATGAGTCGTGGACTCGATGTAAAGGGGAGTGTTAGTCTATTCAAAGTGTTTGATGCACTTTTGATTGAGATATAATGCAAAATCTACACCAAATGGAATTTCAATATTAAATTCAAACATCCACAAAATCCACAATTAATTTAATTACATTTATTAAAAATAAATACAACAGTCACAGTATTCACAGCCTTTGCAGTGAAGAGCAAAATTGACCTCAGGTGCATCCTGTTTCCACTGACCATACCTTGAGATGTTTCTACAGCTTAATTGGAGTCCATCTGGGGTAAATTCAGTTGATTGGATATGATTTGGAAAGACACACACCTGTCGACATATAAGGTCCCACAGTTGACAGCATGTCAGAGCACAAACCAAGCAAGAGGTCAAAGAGGTCAAATTGTCTGTAGACCTCTGAGACAGGAATGTCTCAAGCACAAATCTGGGGAAGGGTACTGAAACATTTCTGCTGCTTTGAAGGTCCTAATGAGCACAGTGACCTCCATCATCCAAAAATAGATGATTCAGCTAACCAGGACTCTAAACTGAGCAATCAGGGCAGAAAGACCTTTGTCAGGGAGGTGACCAAGAACCCAATATCACTCTGTCAGAGGTCTAGCATTCCTCTGTGGAGAGACAAGAACCTTCCAGAAGGACAATTATCTCTGCAGCATCCACCAATCAGGCCTATGAGGTACAGTGGCCAGAAGGAAGCCACTTCTTAGGAAAAGACACATGGCAGTCTGCCTGGAGTTTGCCAAAAGGCATCTGAAGGACTCTCGACCATGAGAAGCAAAATTCTCTGGTCTGATGAGACAAAAATTGAACTCTTTGGTGTGAATGCCAGGTGTCATGTTTGGTGGAAACCAGGCACCATCCCAACAGTGAAGCATGGTGGTGGCAGCATAATGATGTGGGGATGTTTTCACCAGCAGGAACTGGGAGACTAGTCAGGATTGAGGGAAAGATGCAGAAATGTACAGAGACATCCTGGATGAAAAACCTGCTCCAGGGTGCTCTTGACCTCAGACTGGGGAAATGATTCATCTTTCAGCAGGACAATGACCATAACCTCAAAGCCAAGATATCAAAGGAGTGGCTTCAGGACAACTCTATGAATGTCCTTGAGTGGCCCAGCCAGAGCCCATACCTGAGGGCCCTGTCCCACTGGTGTTTAGGAGGATTTGCGGATGGAATGCGCACAAAAGTGGCCCACATCCGCCAAACAACCGCAATAACCGTGTAACATTCCGGTACAGTTGACCGCCATCCGAACACATCCGTGATCATCCGCAGAGGCACGCATGTCCACAGCCAGGATTTTTGAGCGGCTCAAAAATCCTGCTGCGGATGAGATCTGTATCACTGCCTGAACACATACTGAAGACATACGCAGGACATACACAACCAATGCGACACATATTCCATCATCTGCTGATATCCGCAACGACGGGTTGGCGCGGCTTGGCGGCGGACTGGGACAGTGTGCAAAACAGATATGACGCGTGCCCAGCAAGGCCACATCACGGTCGCAAATGGTATGTCGCGCATGCAGACAGAGTGGGCACGGATGAAGCGAGTGCATCACGGCCGCTGTGCCCCTCATGGGGCGCCTCCCTGGTCGCCTTCCCGCTTCTGTTCCCTGTTATATCTGCTTTTCTTCCTCATGTATTCGCTGATCCACCCCGGGAACATTGTCAATTTCCGCCCACCTTTGTTGCGGACGCTCAGCTTTTGTCTCCTCATTTCATGCGCAATCCTCCTAAACGCCAGGGGACAGGGCCCTGAATCTGATTGTACATCTCTGGAAAGATCTGAAAATGGCTGAGCACCAATGCTCCCATCCAACCTGATGGAGCGTCAGAGGTGCTGAAAAGAGGAATGGGCATAACTGCCCAAAGATAGGTGCACCAAGCTTGTGGCATCATATTCAAGAAGACTTGCAGCTGTATTGCTGTTGAGTTGCATCAACAAAATATTGAGCAAAGGTTGTGAATATAACCCTAATTCCAATGAAGTTGGGACGTTGTGTAAAATGTAAATAAAAACAGAATACAATGATTTTCAAATCCTCTTCACCTATATTCAATTGAATACACCACCGGCACAAAGACAAGATATTTAATGTTCAAACTGATAAACTTTATTGTTTTGTGTAAATATTGCTCATTTTGAAATGGATTCCTGGAACACATTTCAAAAAAGCTGGGACAGTGGTATGTTTACCACTGTGTTACATCACCTTTCTTTCTAACAACCTTAGCGTTTGACTGAGGACACTTAATTGTTGAAGCTTTGTAGGTGGAATTCTTTCCATTCTTGCTTGATGTACAACTTCAGTTGTTCAAACCGTCCGGGTCTCTGTTGTCGTATTTTGCACTACATAATGCACCACACATTTTCCGTGGGTGACAGGTCTGGACTGCAGGCAGGACAGTCTAGTACCTGCACATCTTTACTATGAAGTCACGCTGTTGTAACAGGTGCAGAATGTGGCTTGGCATTGCCTTGCTGAAATAAGCAGGGATGCCCCTGAAAAAGATGTTGCTTGCATGGCAGCATGTGAGCTCCAAAACCTGGACTACCTTTCAGCATTGATGGCGCCATCACAAATGTGTAAGTTGCCCATGCCATTGGCACTAACACACCCCATACCATGACAGATGCTGGCTTTTGAACTTTGCACTAGTAACAATCTGGATGGTCTGTTCCCCTCTTTTGTCCAGAGGTCATAACGCCCATGATGTTGTGGGGCCGCTGAAGAGGAGGTACTGCTGGCCCACCACCACCAGATGGCGCCCTGCTTGGAGTGCAGGCTTCAAGCACGAGAGGGCGCCGGAACCAATGGAGTGACAGCTGTCACAATCATCACCACCAGCTGTCACTCATCTACGTCAACCTCCATAAAAGCCGGACTGCAACTCCACCTCCCCGCCGAGAAATCAGCTACCATACAGGTATTCTCTGCTGAATCTAAACCGAACAATAGTCTGATCTCTTTGCAGCCGTTTCCCTGTGACGGAGTTCCTTGTCTGCTGTGTTGGCGTTGGTGTGGACTGCGACGGCTTCGCCTCCCACCCCAAACAGATAAGTGGTTGTCTCAGGAGCTGTCCGAGTGTGTTATCGGAGGTGAAGGTTCTCCCTCCTAATTGAACACAGACTGTGGGATTACTGAGTGTGCAAACTCACACTCATCAAAAACGTTTCTGTTCTCCTGCCAGCAGTACCGGGTCTGACTGCTGAAGACAGTGGCCACCTGGGGGCGCAGGGTTTGGCGGCTCCGGTGTTCTTCAGATCCGTTGGTGGTGGAAGCGGTGTGGGATCCGGATCTTCTCTCGCACCAGACGTCTTCTATCTTCGAGCCTGCCACACGTCACCTTGTGTTTGATTGACATTCCGCAATATTTGTATTGTCTGTACTTCGTGTGCGCTTCACAACATTAAATTGTTACTTTTTGGCTATTCCATTGTCCGTTCATTAACGCCCCCTGTTGTGGGTCCGTGTCACGACACCTTCCCAACACATGATTTCTAAAAACAATTTGAAACAATGGACTCATCAGACCACAGCACACTTTGCACTTTGCTCTGTCCATTTCAAATGAGCTTGGGCCCAGAGAAGGCGACTGCATTTCTGGATGTTGTTGATGTATGGCTTTCACTTTGCATGGCAGAGTTTTAACTTGCACTTGTAAATGCAGTGACGAACTGTGCTAACTGACAATGGTTTTCTGAAGTGTTCCTGAGACCACGCGTAATATCCTTTACTCAATGATATTGTTTTTAATGCAGTGCTGCCTGAGGGATCGAAGGTCAAAGGTCACTCGATGTTGGTTTTTGGCCTTGCCGCTTACGTGTAGAAAGGTCTCCAGCTATCTCTGAATCTTCTGATTATATTATGGACTGTAGATGATGGAATCCCCTAAATTCCTTGAAATTGAATGTTGAGAAACATTGTTCTTAAACTGTTGGACTATGTTTTCACGCAGTTGTCCACAAAGTGGTAATCCTCACCCCAACTTTGCTTGTGAACGGCTGAGCCTTTTGGGGATGCTCCTTTTATACCCAATCATGACACTCACCTGTTTCCTATTAGGTGTTCTTTGAGCATTCAACAACTTTTTCAGTGTTTTGTTGCCCAGACCCAACTTTTTTTAAATGTTACAGGTATCCATTTCAAAATGAGCAAAATATTTGCACAAAAACAATAAAAGTTTATTCCGTTTGAACATTAATATCTTGTCTTTATGGCGTATTCATTGAATATAGGATTTGCAAATCATTGTATTATGTTTTTATTTACATTTTACACAATGTCCCAGCTTCATTGGAATTGGGGTTGTAATTATTTACATGTAATTTCTGAGTTTTTTATTTTTTAAAAATTTGCAAAAAAAAAAAAAAATCATATTATTATTGAGTAAAAACGGATGTACTCCTTTTAGGAATAAGTCTAACATAAAATGTGCAAAAAGTGAAGTGCTGTGAACTTTCTAGGTGAACTTTAAGCGAATGTTTCGGCAATTTCAACACTTTCACAACATACAGATACACTTCTGATGGCTGCGTCCAGCAAGACACTGAAAGCCTGGATTGTAATTTTGATCAGGACAACTGCATCCCAAACACTAATTCCTCGCTCAGTTTGTCAATCTGCACTCATTGTTCAATGAACAAAGAGCACAGTTGTTCTCAAAGTGAAACTCAGTAAACAGTTCCCACAACCAGACCAACACCCAGAACAAAAAAACCCCAGTCAAACCAGAAATGTTCATGAAAACAAGTCTTGGCTGGACTCCATTTGATCTGTTATTTGCGTTACACCAGGCAGGCACTGGGACTGAATTGTGGCAAGTGAAATATATGTTAATATCCACGGTCAGTGATGAACCCCATGCAGAGCTAACTGAGGAAATTATTAGGAACCAGAGATCAGATTAGGAGTGGGTTGGAGCTTGTGAGAGTTAATGAGAACCGATGATGAGACCCATTTCTCTTTTAAACTGCCGCACAATTGCTGCAAGTGTTTTAAAACAGATCAATACACTCGTGCACCTGTCGAGAACGATGGAGGGTGATGGCGACCAGGAGAGATCTCTTTCCGACCATGGAGACACCACTGTGACCAGCCTGCAATCCCTGTGAGAGCCAGTGAGAGTGACGCGAGCAGAGGCCTTTTTTTGATCGCATATTGGTCGTGGACTCAGTGTAAAGGGGAGTGTTAGTCTATTGACAGTGATTGATGCACTTTCATTGAGATATAATGCAAAACCTACACCAAATGGGCTTTTCAATATTAAATTCAAATGTCCATAAATCCACAATCTGGATCAGATCAGGATCAACCTTTTTCAGGTGATAGTGAGTGCCAGTCTGCGCCTCACTTTCAAATATGAGTGTGATTGTGTCATGCTTTGGTCCTGGACCTGCCCAGAATCAGGTTTTGTCCCCCAGTCTTCGTCTGTTTCCCTCTCCTTGTCCTTCTGTCCGGCCCTGAGGGTTTATATTCCGTTTCTTCCAGTTTAGTCTTGGTTATATTATCCGTTATACTTCAGCCACGTTAGGTTCTGTTCTAGTTTAGTCTCTGCTTTTTATTTTAGTCATTCTGTGTTATCACGTTAGGTTATGAGGATTATCTGTTACACTTCAGCCACTTCTTGAGTTCTGTTCTAGTTTAGATTCAGCCTTTAATTTTCTGTTGTTCCGTTTCTTTTTTCATTTGTTTTTGTCTGTTTCCCTCACGTTTGTATTTTAGGTATCATTTCGTAATTGTTTAACATTTGTTCTGTCACTGTGACATTCCTCTTTTTGCTGCTTTTGTCTGACACGCCTACCTGTCACTCCACTCTTGTCTTGTCCAGCCACGCCTTCTTCCTTGTACCTGCATCTTATCACGCCCTGACTGACCTCTGCTTTTAAGCCCCTTGTTTTCCACAGCTCACTGCTTGTTTGTTGTGCATATTGCCTCATTCCAAGCCTCTCATGTTTTTTCTGCTGTAGCCTGTTTCCTTGCCGTGTATGACCTTCACCTGTTTTGACTTTGCCTTTTGTCTGAGCCAGTTGACCTGCTTCTGCAGGCCTGAACCCTGCTTGTTTTTGCCTCCTCCGATACACCTGTTTGCCTGTGCTGGAACTCTGCTCGTTACTGACCACACCACCGCCTCACAACCGTCTGTACCTCCGCCTACCTGTTTGTCACCCAGTGTATCGACCTCAGCCAGTTTTGTGATTAAAACCTTTTTCTAAATCCCACCTCTGAGCCATGAGTCTGCATTTGTGTCCGCCTGCCTGTCGTGCCATGTCATCACAGTTCCTGACAGATTGGGGCACGTTTGGTTAAGATATAATGCAAAATACACATTAAATATGGTTTTCAATGTTAAATTTAAATGGCCAGAAAATCTGTAATCCATAATTAAATAAAGAAAAGAAATCACATGTATATAAGTATTCACAGTGTTGGACAGTATGCCTCATGTCCCTGTCCTCTGTCTATTTGATAAATTCATATATTTTCTGGGACGCTATGATACATACTGTTCATTTGCTTAAGGCTCTGTCACACCTTGATGATTTAGCCAGCGTATGCCAATCGTATTTAAAAACGTTGGCATAAGTCTAATAAGGGTAAGTTTTTTATAAGTTAAGAGCACATTGAAACACTCTGAAGCTCACTGATGTATGTCCTGATAAGCTGAGCTCCTCAAAAAATTTTAGCCATGCTGAAAATTTTCGATTGCCAGTGTGTGACTCACACATCCCGCACATGCTGGACAAAAGCTGTAGGTAAGTCATGTGATTGTTGGCACACATTTCTTTACTCATAAGTCTAAATACATCCATTAATGCTGGCCACTGATTGGCTGAAACCTGCGGTCCTTATGCAGAACGACTGTTTCGTTCACACACGGAGAATCTAACTGCTTCATTTCAGTCCAATTCACCATCACAGACCAACATAAATCCACATAAAGCCTCCTGATTTTTGAAAATGACATTTGAAAATACTTTAATCCGTGGCTGGAAACGTAACGTTTTAAAGCAAGTCCCTCAGTGGTTTTTCTGCTGTAGGTGCATTTCTCAGATGATGCCTGTGCTGCGCTCTGATCACACAGAAGCCCTGTGATTCATTCATGGGAGTGCCAAGATGGCGCCGTTGTGTCTGGCTGCTCGTCTGCTGCTCTCCAGTCTGTTATTGTATTGTTTTTAATTTATGCTGTTTTTGAATCAGAGGCACTGCGGGTGTATGATCGTTAAACTCTGCTGGATCTCCAGCCCCCGGTTCGTGGTGCGGTGTGGTTATCAGCAGGTGGACAGAACTTTCCACCCCCATTTTTATCGGAGGGTGCCGGCTTTTCTGTGCCGTGCTCCTGCGCTGCCTTTCGGC
This sequence comes from Thalassophryne amazonica, assembly GCF_902500255.1. Taxonomy (NCBI): domain Eukaryota; kingdom Metazoa; phylum Chordata; class Actinopteri; order Batrachoidiformes; family Batrachoididae; genus Thalassophryne; species Thalassophryne amazonica. The sequence goes on from NC_047120.1 coordinate 18,961,678, forward strand.
CGAAAGTGCAGTCGTCGCCGCGGGAGACAAAGTGGACATCTGGTGAAGCTGAAGCTCTGTTTGGCCTGCTGTTTGGCTTCTGGACGAGCTGTGCACAGAATTCTGGCAGGATCTGTGCTGCCCTTGCACCTTGTGGATCCGGTTAAAGCCTGTGTGGTGCAGCTGGTCGGCTATGAGGACCGTCGGCCCGGACGTCCACGTCTTCGCCGGACTGATGTGCGCCAGTGGCACTCTTGGAACCTGGGCCTGCTTCGCCGGGTTCCGAACAGTGAGACTGTCATCCCCACTGAGGTCCTTACCCTGGGTCTCCTGAACATCAGATCACTGTCCTCGAAATCATTGTTAATGATTTAATCATGGATCATCATTTAGATATGATTGGCTTGTGTGAAACCTGGCTCAAACCCACAACTCTCCTTCCCCTGTCCACCAGCGTACACATTTAGTCACGTGTCTCATGGTGTGAAGCAAGGCTTGGGTGTTGCTTTTATTTATAAATCTAGGTTTTCTTTATTAGCTGTTGGGGGTCACAATATAATTCCTTTGAGCATCTGACTCTCCGTTATGCCCATGATGCTAAGTACTGTCAGGGTCATAAAACTGGAGCTCAGCTATCTTATTTTGTCACTGTTTATAGGCCCCCGACCCATATTCTGATTTCTTAGATGAATTTGGTGCGTTCATCTCTAGTTTGTCAACTAGTGCAGATAATATTTTGATTATTGGTGACTTTAACATTCATATAAATAAGCCCTCTGATCCCCTTAGCAAATCATTTATGCAAATTGTGGATGTATTAGGATTCCAGCAATGCATTCAGGACCCCACACATTAGTGGAAATACCCTGGATCTGGTTCTTGCACGTGGGTTTGCTGTCACATTGACATTTTGCCTCTCACATCTATAGTCTCTGACCATTCACTTATCAGGTTTACATTTACGCTGCCATGGTTAGTGGAACAACAACCTTGTCTACAACTGCGGCGTCGTATTCAACCCTCAACTATGACTGATATTGAGGCCAGACTACCTGATATTTTAGCTTTGAGTCTGGAAAATGCTAAATCAGTGGACAGCCTTGCGGATAGTCTAAAATTAACGCTTAAAACTACACTTGATAATATTGCGCCTCCTCTTTAAGGTCACGCCCTCCTAAGGCACAGTCACCTTGGTTCAATGATTATTTGCGTGACCTCAGGCAGAAGGCTAGAGGTTTGGAACGGAAATGGCGTTGTTCCAAATTAGAGGTGTTCCGCCTTGTATGGCGGGATGCTATTTTAGATTATAAGCATGCACTACTGGCCACGAAGCAGACCTATTACTCTGATTTGATCAGTAAAAACAAACATAACTCAAAGTTTTTGTTTGACACAGTTGCATTTCTTATTTACGGGCAGGCACCTGTTAGTCGTTCTCCCTTTTCAGCACAGGATTTCTTGGATTATTTTGAGAAGAAATAGAAGATATTAGGCTGAGCATATCTCAGCGTGCCTCAGCCCAGCCATTAAAACCTGCTGTGGAGGTGGGCGCTACCATTGAGGTGTTACCTAGATTGACAGAATTTAATAGTATTTCATTAGGCGTGCTGACGAAACTTGTGGCATCTACAACCCCTGGCAAAAATTATGGAATCACCGGCCTCAGAGGATGTTCATGTCGTTTAATTTTGTAGAAAAAAGCAGATCACAGACATGACACAAAACTAAAGTAATTTCAAATGGCAACTTTCTGGCTTTAAGAACACTATAAGAAATCAAGAAAAAAAGATTGTGGCTTACTTTTTTGGTTACTTTTTTAGACCAAGCAGAGGAAAAAAATATGGAATCACTCAATTCTGAGGAAAAAATTATGGAATCACCCTGTAAATTTTCATCCCCCAAATTAACACCTGCATCAAATCAGATCTGCTCATTGACATTGACCCTATGCCATGACATTGACCCTATGTGTCTTTTTGCAAGGAATGTTTTTGTAGTTTTTGCTCTATGGCAAGATGCATTATCATCTTGAAAAATGATTTCATCATCCCCAAACATCCTTTCAATTGTCCAAAATATCAACAAACTTGTGCATTTATTGATGATGTAATGACAGCCATCTCCCCAGTGCCTTTACCTGACATGCAGCCCCATATCATCAATGACTGTGGAAATTTACATGTTCTCTTCAGGCAGTCATCTTTATAAATCTCATTGGAAAGGCACCAAACAAAAGTTCCAGCATCATCACCTTGCCCAATGCAGATTCGAGACTGTCTTTGAACATCGGAGCTGATCAATGGTGAGCCTTTGGGATTCTTGTTATCTTCTATCCATTTTGATGGTTGTTTTCCGTTTTCGTTTCCATGTCTCGTTTTGTTTTTTGTCCATTTTAAAGCATTGGAGATCATTGTAGATGAACAGCCTATAATATTTTGCACCTGTGTATAAGTTTTCCCTCTCCAATCAACTTTTTAATCAAACTACGCTGTTCTCTGAACAATGTCTTGAACGTCCCATTTTCCTCAGGCTTTCAAAGAGAAAAGCATGTTCAACAGGTGCTGGCTTCATCCTAAAATAGGGGACACCTGTTTGTTCCACAAAATTGATGAACTCACTGACTGAATGCCACACTACTATTATTGTGAACACCCCCTTTTCTACTTTTTTTTTTTTTTTACTAATAGCCCAATTTCATAGCTTAAGAGTGTGCATATCATAATGCTTGGTCTTGTTGGATTTGTGAGAATCTACTGAATCTACTGGTACCTTGTTTCCCATGTAACAATAAGAAATATACTCAAAACCTGGATTAATCTTTTTAGTCACATAGCACTACTATTATTCTGAACACTACTGTATTTCTTTTGTTCAATGGCATTTGTGATTTCTTCAATTGCTTGTATTATTGCTAATGATGTTGTACTGTTTGATCGAATACCATATTGGTTATCCGAGAGTAATTTGTGCTTTTCAATGAATATCCAATCTATTATTAAAGATTTCCAGTATTTTGGAAAATTGTGGCAGTAAAGACACAGGTCTGTAGTTGTTGAAATGATGCTTGTTCCCGGTTTTGTACAGTGGAATGACTTTGGCTATTTTCATCTTGTTTGGGAATGAACCAGTTTGAAATTAAATTACAGATGTATGTTAAAGGTTTTGAGATCCCTTCAATGACCTCCTTTACTGTTGTCATATCAATGTCATTATAATCAGTTGATTTTTTTTTACATTTTTTTAACAATATCTAATATTTCTTCTCCTCCACTGTTTTGAGAAACGTTGAATTATATTTTTCTATCAATACATCCATGTTTTTCCCAACTTTCCCAGGATCAGAGATTTTTCCTGCAAGATGAGGTCCCACATTTACAAAAAATTATTTAGATTCAGCCACATCATTTTTATTACAAATTACTTTACCCTCATCAATAAAATACTCAGGATATTGTAACTGTTTAGAACTACTTCCATAATGCTGTTTAGTATACCCCACATTCCCTTTCTATTGTGTTTATTATAATAATATCCTATAATAATCTTTTTTGCTAGACCTTATGATATTCTTAACTTGTTTCTATGTCGTTTATATTTATTTTCTGCCTCTTTAGTTCTCAGTCTTGTGAATTCTCTGTATAGCGCATTTTTCTTCTAGCAGTTTTGTAAATCTTTTGTGATCCATGGACAGTTGCCATACTTCAGTTTTCTTGTGTATTCTTTAATTGGACAGCATTTTCTATAATTGCTTAAATACCTTCAGAAATATTTCATATGCATTGTCCACATTGTTTCGGGGTACAGACAAAACCCCTTTAGGACAAAACACCCCTGACAAAAGCCTCCTAGGACAACCCCCCTAGTAAAAGTGATTCTAGGACAAAACCCCACTGGTTCATATGAAGTTTTACTCAGCAGAGTTTTGGCATGTGTGTTCCTCATAATAGAGGTGAAACATGTTGATGGGGGTTTTTAATTGTCAAATGCCAAACAGTTATATGGAGTGGGTGTGAAACTACTCAGCAAAGTTCTTACAAATGGATATCTACCTCCAGTGCACATGAGGAGGATCCCACCTCTATTTCCTCCTCATCTTTGGAATGTGCATCAAGTCACAGTGGATGGAGAGGCTCACACAAACAACCTGTGTGAAGCGTGGAATCATGGATATAAAGAGCTTGTTGGCCACGACCATCCAGCCATCTGGAAAGCGATTGACTGCATTACGAAGGACCAGGCTCTTGCAACAGCAGCACTGTTATGAGACTCCATTGGGGAGCCTCCCAGGAATGGGTTAAAAGGGAACAAGGAGGCAGGAGTGGTTGCACATCTGTGTAGGAACTTGTGAGCAACAGGAAAACAATGGAGGAATTTATTTCTGGAGTAGGACATTCTATGAGGTGGAAGTGAAATAATCTTTTTTATGAAATATTGTATGAGGTGGCTGGTATATTTTAATAAAGCTACATAAAAAATAATACTGGCTGATCAATTTGTTTTTTCTCCACTAAGAGTACTTGCCTTATATATCTTTGAGGGGGTTTTGTCCTAGGGAGGTTTTGTTCCTAGGGGGGAAATATGAAAAGTAAAAGTAAAAATGGAAAATAATTTCCACACACATTTATTTCAAAACACCCAGCAAACTATAATAACACTGTTTTGACACTTTATAAAGGTAATTTGAGGTCTTGTGTGAAAGACTGTCCCAACAAAAAGGTTCAAACATAAACACAAATGCACATTTGAACAATGTATACAAAATGGTGAAGTTGACTGTGTGTTTGTTCTCATTCCTGCACCGAAAAGCTTTCAGACTTTGAGGCCCATTTACACTCTGAGGAGCGTTCCCTCCCCCTAGATCCATTGATATGGTAAACAGTGCTTTACGCCGGAATGAGAGAGCTTAGCACAGGCTTATCCAATAATGTTCACAGGCAAACTAGTGGAGCAATCCTGATACTCACACAATCTTTGTTTGAGCATGTGAGATTGTATAAGAGGCCCTCTGTCTGCTCACTTTCACTGATCACCTGTGCGTAATGGCGCAGGGTGCATTGGAGCCATCAGCCAGGGGGCTATTCAAACGGGCCAACTCGTAACACATCACTCCTAAAAACAATCTTTGGTTTATCACGTGAGGTAAATCTGCCCTACGATTGCATTTTGGAAAACCATGTGATGGGTGAACCACTTTCAATTGGACACTCACATTGCGCACGAGTCATCACACAGCTTCTATGAGGAGTACAAAGATGGTGGACAGCTGGCTCGAAAAGTTCTCGGAGTTAACTTTTCAGCAAAAAAAGTAAGATTCTATCTCATATCACTAAAAAGTTGTTATAATTTTGTAAAAACTTGGTCTCAGCCGTCGTATACAACAGTGTCAACCGCAGAGGGTTAACGCCTCACCCTCATTTCACATTTATTTTTCTTGTGATGATGTAATATTTGCTGTCACTTATTGTCTGTTTGGTGCACTTTGGCAGCAGCGTTTGATGTATTTTCAGGTGGGCATGACAGTTGCCATAAGTTAATGAGATAAGCAGCTTAGAGCACTGCAGAGGGGGGTCCTGCGGAGAGAAGCGAGGAACACACAGCAAGTGTCACGAAGAAAATAAAGTTTTTGTTGTTTTAAAAACCCACAAACACATGAAAGTCCTGTGTATTTGGTCCAAGTGTGCAACACAAACCCAAACACTGTGATTCCTCACTCAGTTTGTCAGTGTACACTCAGTGTTGATTCTACAAAGAGCCCATTGTTCTGAAAGTCAGTAAATATTTCCTACAACCAGACCAACACCCAGAACAAAATACAATGTCAAAACCAGAAATGTTCATGAAACATTTAGTTTAATTTTAGAAGAACAAAAGACATTCTTGACTTTGATCCAAACCACAGAGGGAAGTCATCAGCCGAATTAATGACGATGGCTTTGACAAGATGTTTTTAAGATTGAAACAGCCGGGTCGATGAGCAGCTATTTAATTATCAGTAAAGGAAATACCCTATCCATGAAATACAGATCAGATGCGGATGAAACTAATGCCCCGTTTACACTGTAAAAAATGTATTTGTCATATAATTGCTTAAATACCTTCAGAAATATTTCATATGCATTGTCCACATTGTTTCGGGGTACAGACAAAACCCCCTTAGGACAAAACCCCCCTGACAAAAGCCTCCTAGGACACACACACCCCCCCCCCCCCCAGTAAAAGTGCATTCTAGGACAAAACGCCACTGGTTCATATGAAGTTTTACTCAGCAGAGTTTTGGCATGTGTGTTCCTTGTAATAGAGGTGAAACATGTTGATGGGGGTTCTTAATTGTCAAATGCCAAACAGTTATATGGAGTGGGTGTGAAACTACTCACCAAAGAGATAAGTGTCAGGTGCAAAAAACAGTTATATGGAGTAGGCATGAAACTACTCAGCAAAGTTCTACCAGATGGATATCTACCTCCAGTGCGCATGAGGAGGATCCCACCTCTATTTCCTCTCATCTTTGGAATGTGCATCAAGTCACAGTGGATGGAGAGGGCCGCACAAACAACCTGTGTGAAGCGTGGAATCATGGATATAAAGAGCTTGTTGGCCACGACCATCCAGCCATCTGGAAAGCGATTGACTGCATTACGAAGGACCAGGCTCTTGCAACAGCAGCACTGTTATGAGACTCCATTGGGGAGCCTCCCAGGAAACGGGTTAAAAGGGCAACAAAGGAGAGGCAGGAGCGATTGCACAATCTGTGTATGAACTTTGTGAGAAACAGGAAAACAATGGAGGAATTCATTTCTGGAGTAGGACATTCTATGAGGTGGAAGTGAACTCATTTTTTTTATGAAATATTGTATGAGGTGCTGTTATATTTTAATAAAGCTACATAAAAATAATACTATTGTCAATTTGTTTTTTCTCCACTAAGAGTATCTTGCCTTATATATCTTTGAGGAGGTTTTGTCCTAGGGAGGTTTTGTCCTAGGGGGTTTTGTCCTGGGGGGGCAGTTGTCCTACACCCCATTGTTTTCTTGGTATACTGCTTCCCAGTTTTCAGTCAATCAATCAATCAATTTTATTTATATAGCGCCAAATCACAACAAACAGTTGCCCCAAGGCACTTTATATTGTAAGGCAAGGCCATACAATAATTACGTAAAAACCCCAACGGTCAAAACAACCCCTGTGAGCAAGCACTTGGAGACAGTGGAAAGGAAAAACTTCCTTTAACAGGAAGAAACCTCCAGCAGAACTAGGCTCAGGGAGGGGCAGTCTTCTGCTGGGACTGGTTGGGGCTGAGGGAGAGAACCAGGAAAAAGACATGCTGTGGAGGGGAGCAGAGATCAATCACTAATGATTAAATGCAGAGTGGTGCATACAGAGCAAAAAGAGAAAGAAACACTCAGTGCATCATGGGAACCCCCCAGCAGTCTAAGTCTATAGCAGCATAACTAAGGGATGGTTCAGGGTCACCTGATCCAGCCCTAACTATAAGCTTTAGCAAAAAGGAACGTTTTAAGCCTAATCTTAAAAATAGAGAGGGTGTCTGTCTCCCTGATCTGAATTGGGAGCTGGTTCCACAGGAGAGGAGCCTGAAAGCTGAAGGCTCTGCCTCCCATTCTACTCTTACAAACCCTAGGAACTACAAGTAAGCCTGCAGTCTGAGAGCGAAGCGCTCTATTGGCGTGATATGGTACTATGAGGTCCCTAAGACAAGATGGGACCTGATTATTCAAAACCTTATAAGTAAGAAGAAGAATTTTAAATTCTATTCTAGAATTAACAGGAAGCCAATGAAGAGAGGCCAATATGGGTGGATATGCTCTCTCCTTCTAGTCCCCGTTAGTACTCTAGCTGCAGCATTTGAATTAACTGAAGGCTTTTCAGGGAACTTTTAGGACAACCTGATTAATAATGAATTACAATAGTCCAGCCTAGAGGAAATAAATGCATGAATTAGTTTTTCAGCATCACTCTGAGACAAGACCTTTCTAATTTTAGAGATATTGCGTAAATGCAAAAAAAGCAGTCCTACATATTTGTTTAATATGGGCTTTGAATGACATATCCTGATCAAAAATGACTCCAAGATTTCTCACAGTATTACTAGAGGTCAGGGTAATGCCATCCAGAGTAAGGATCTGGTTAGACACCATGTTTCTAAGATTTGTGGGGCCAAGTACAATAACTTCAGTTTTATCCGAGTTTAAAAGCAGGAAATTAGAGGTCATCCATGTCTTTATGTCTGTAAGACAATCCTGCAGTTTAGCTAATTGGGTGTGTGTCCTCTGGCTTCATGGATAGATAAAGCTGGGTATCATCTGCGTAACAATGAAAATTTAAGCAATGCCGTCTAATAATACTGCCTAAGGGAAGCATGTATAAAGTGAATAAAATTGGTCCTAGCACAGAACCTTGTGGAACTCCATAATTAACCTTAGTCTGTGAAGAAGATTCCCCATTTACATGAACAAATTGTAATCTATTAGATAAATATGATTCAAACCACCGCAGCGCAGTGCCTTTAATACCTATGGCATGCTCTAATCTCTGTAATAAAATTTTATGGTCAACAGTATCAAAAGCAGCACTGAGGTCTAACAGAACAAGCACAGAGATGAGTCCACTGTCTGAGGCCATAAGAAGATCATTTGTACCCTTCACTAATGCTGTTTCTGTACTATGATGAATTCTAAAACCTGACTGAAACTCTTCAAATAGACCATTCCTCTGCAGATGATCAGTAGCTGTTTTACAACTACCCTTTCAAGAATTTTTGAGAGAAAAGGAAGGTTGGAGATTGGCCTATAATTAGCTAAGATAGCTGGGTCAAGTGATGGCTTTTTAAGTAATGGTTTAATTACTGCCACCTTAAAAGTCTGTGGTACATAGCCAACTAATAAAGATAGATTGATCATATTTAAGATCGAAGCATTAAATAATGGTAGGGCTTCCTTGAGCAGCCTGGTAGGAATGGGGTCTAATAGACATGTTGATGTTTGGATGAAGTAACTAATGAAAATAACTCAGAACAATCGGAGAGAAAGAGTCTAACCAAATACCGGCATCACTGAAAGCAGCCAAAGATAATACGTCTTTGGGATGGTTATGAGTAATTTTTTCTCTAATAGTTAAAATTTTATTAGCAAAGAAAGTCATGAAGTCATTACTAGTTAAAGTTAAAGGAATACTCGGCTCAATAGAGCTCTGACTCTGTCAGCCTGGCTACAGTTCTTATTTTCTTCAATTAGTGATGAGTAGTAAGATGTCCTAGCTTTACGGAGGGCTTTTTTATAGAGCAACAGACTCTTTTTCCAGGCTAAGTGAAGATCTTCTAAATTAGTGAGACGCCATTTCCTCTCCAACGTACGGGTTATCTGCTTTAAGCTGCGAGTTTGTGAGTTATACCACAGAGTCAGGCACTTCTGATTTAAAGCTCTCTTTTTCAGAGGAGCTACAGCATCCAAAGTTGTCTTCAATGAGGATGTAAAACTATTGACAAGATACTCTATATCACTTACAGAGTTTAGGTAGCTACTCTGCACTGTGTTGGTATATGGCATTAGAGAACATAAAGAAGGAATCATATCCTTAAACCTAGTTACAGCGCTTTCTGAAAGACTTCTACTGTAATGAAACTTATTCCCCACTGCTGGGTAGTCCATTAAAGTAAATGTAAATGTTATTAAGAAATGATCAGACAGAAGGGGGTTTTCAGGGAATACTGTTAAGTCTTCAATTTCCATAACATAAGTCAGAACAAGATCTAAGGTATGATTAAAGTGGTGGGTGGACTCATTTACATTTTGAGCAAAGCCAATCGAGTCTAACAATAGATTAAATGCAGTGTTGAGGCTGTCATTCTCAGCATCTGTGTGGATGTTAAAATCGCCCACTATAATTATCTTATCTGAGCTAAGCACTAAGTCAGACAAAAGGTCCGAAAATTCACAGAGAAACTCACAGTAACGACCAGGTGGACGATAGATAACAACAAATAAAACTGGTTTTGGGGACTTCCAATTTGGATGGACAAGACTAAGAGTCAAGCTTTCAAATGAATTAAAGCTCTGTCTGGGTTTTTGATTAATTAATAAGCTGGAGTGGAAGATTGCTGCAAATCCTCCCCCTCGGCCCGTGCTACGAGCATTCTGGCAGTTAGTGTGACTCGGGGGTGTTGACTCATTTAAACTAACATATTCATCCTGCTGTAACCAGGTTTCTGTAAGGCAGAATAAATCAATATGTTGATCAATTATTATATCATTTACTAACAGGGACTTAGAAGAGAGATACCTAATGTTTAATAGACCACATTTAACTGTTTTAGTCTGTGGTGCAGTTGAAGGTGCTATATTATTTTTTCTTTTTTAATTTTTATGCTTAAATAGATTTTTGATGGTTATTGGTGGTCTGGGATCAGGCACCGTCTCTACGGGGATGGTGTAATGAGGGGATGGCAGGGGGAGAGAAGCTGCAGAGAGGTGTGTAAGACTACAATTCTGCTTCCTGGTCCCAACCCTGGATAGTCACGGTTTGGAGGATTTAAGAAAATTGGCCAGATTTCTAGAAATGAGAGCTGCTACATCCAAAGTGGGATGGATGCTGTCTCTCCTAACAAGACCAGGTTTTCCCCAGAAGCTTTGCCAATTATCTATGAAGCCCACCTCATTTTTTGGACACCACTCAGACAGCCAGCAATTCAAGGAGAACATGCGGCTAAACATGTCACTCCCAGTCCGATTGGGGAGGGGCCCAGAGAAAACTACAGAATCCGACATTGTTTTTGCAAAGTTACACACCGATTCAATGTTAATTTTAGTGACCTCCGATTGACGTAACCGGGTGTCATTAGTGCCGACGTGAATTACAATCTTACCAAATTTACACTTAGCCTTAGCCAGCAGTTTCAAATTTCCTTCAATGTCGCCTGCTCTGGCCCCCGGAAGACAATTGACTATGGTTGCTGGTGTCGCTAACTTCACATTTCTCAAAACAGAGTCGCCAATAACCAGAGTTTGATCCTCGGCGGGTGTGTCATCGAGTGGGGAAAAACGGTTAGAAATGTGAACGGGTTGGCGGTGTACACGGGGCTTCTGTTTAGAACTACGCTTCCTCCTCACAGTCACCCAGTCGGCCTGCTTTCCCGGCTGCTCGGGATCTGCCAGAGGGAAACTAATGGCGGCTAAGCTACCTTGGTCCGCACCAACTACAGGGGCCTGGCTAGCTGTAGAATTTTCCACGGTGCAGAGCCGAGTCTCCAATTCGTCCAGCCTGGCCTCCAAATCTACGAATAAGCTACACTTATTACAAGTATCATTACTGCTAAAGGAGGCCGAGGAATAACTAAACATTTCACACCCAGAGCAGAAAAGTGCGGGAGAGACAGGAGAACCCGCCATGCTAAACCGGCTAAGAGCTAGTAGCTGCGCTAAGCTAGCGGATTCCTAAAAACACACAAAGTGAATAATGTGTAAATAATTTAGAGGTGATTCAGCAGAGGGAGTGCTTTAGTTAAGGCATGTGAAGATTACACTGTGAAACAAATCGTTATCTAGGTAACTAGATCAATCTAACTGCGCAGATTAAACAGCTAACAGATACAGCAAAACACCGCTGTGCTCCGGAACAGGAAGTGATACAATACCGCAGTGAGAGCCAACCACCAGTAGAGGTTTTGCGCCAATATTTTGGTCCAAGTGTGCAACACAAACCCAAACACTGTGATTCCTCACTCAGTTTGTCAGTCTGCACTCAGTGTTGATTCTACAAAGAGCCCATTGTTCTGAAAGTCAGTAAATATTTCCTACAACCAGACCAACACCCAGAACAAAATACAAAGTCAAACCAGAAATGTTCATGAAACATTAGGTTTAACTTTACAAGAACAAAAGACATTCTTGACTTTGATCCAAACCACAGAGGGAAGTCATCAGCTGAATTAATGATGATGCCTTTGACAAGATGTTTTTAAGATTGAAACAGCCGGGCCGATGAGCAGCTATTTAATTTTCAATAAAGGAAATACCCTATTCACGAAAAACAGATCAGATGCGGATCAAACTAATGCCACGTTTACACAGGACAGAGACCCAAGACCTAGAAGGCTGTCACTTGTCAACTCTCACAAGTCTTGGCTGATCTCTAGTTTGATTTGTTATTTGCGTTTACACCAAGCGTGCACTGCGACTGAATTGTGTGAGTGAAATATATGTTAATATCCATGGTCAGTGATGCAACCCCATGCAGAGATAATTGAGAGTTTGTTACGACCCAGAGGATCAGGTTAGGAGTGGGTTGCGACTTGTGAGAGTTAACAAGACTGATGAGACCCATGTATCTTTTAACTGGTCGCACAACTGCTGCAAGTGTTTTAAACAGATCAATACACTTGCGCACCTGTCGGAAAACGATGGAGAGTGATGGCGACCAGGAGAGCTCTCTGTTCCAACCACGGAGACCCCACTGTGACCAGCCTGCAATCCACATGAGAGCCAGTGAGAGTGACAGCGAGCAGAGGCCATGAGTCGTGGACTCGATGTAAAGGGGAGTGTTAGTCTATTCAAAGTGTTTGATGCACTTTTGATTGAGATATAATGCAAAATCTACACCAAATGGAATTTTCAATATTAAATTCAAACATCCACAAAATCCACAATTAAATTTAATTACATTTATTAAAAATAAATACAACAGTCACAGTATTCACAGCCTTTGCAGTGAAGAGCAAAATTGACCTCAGGTGCATCCTGTTTCCACTGACCATCCTTGAGATGTTTCTACAGCTTAATTGGAGTCCATCTGGGGTAAATTCAGTTGATTGGATATGATTTGGAAAGACACACACCTGTCGACATATAAGGTCCCACAGTTGACAGCATGTCAGAGCACAAACCAAGCAAGAGGTCAAAGAGGTCAAATTGTCTGTAGACCTCTGAGACAGGAATGTCTCAAGGCACAAATCTGGGGAAGGGTACTGAAACATTTCTGCTGCTTTGAAGGTCCTAATGAGCACAGTGACCTCCATCATCCAAAAATAGATGATTCAGCTATACCAGGACTCTAAACTGAGCAATCAGGGCAGAAAGACCTTTGTCAGGGAGGTGACCAAGAACCCAATATCACTCTGTCAGAGGTCTAGCATTCCTCTGTGGAGAGACAAGAACCTTCCAGAAGGACAATTATCTCTGCAGCAATCCACCAATCAGGCCTATGAGGTACAGTGGCCAGAAGGAAGCCACTTCTTAGGAAAAGACACATGGCAGTCTGCCTGGAGTTTGCCAAAAGGCATCTGAAGGACTCTCAGACCATGAGAAGCAAAATTCTCTGGTCTGATGAGACAAAAATTGAACTCTTTTGGTGTGAATGCCAGGTGTCATGTTTGGTGGAAACCAGGCACCATCCCAACAGTGAAGCATGGTGGTGGCAGCATAATGATGTGGGGATGTTTTTCACCAGCAGGAACTGGGAGACTAGTCAGGATTGAGGGAAAGATGCAGAAATGTACAGAGACATCCTGGATGAAAACCTGCTCCAGGGTGCTCTTGACCTCAGACTGGGGAAATGATTCATCTTTCAGCAGGACAATGACCATAACCTCAAAGCCAAGATATCAAAGGAGTGGCTTCAGGACAACTCTATGAATGTCCTTGAGTGGCCCAGCCAGAGCCCATACCTGAGGGCCCTGTCCCACTGGTGTTTAGGAGGATTTGCGGATGGAATGCGCACAAAAGTGGCCCACATCCGCCAAACAACCGCAATAACCGTGTAACATTCCTGTACGAGTTGACCGCCATCCGAACACATCCGTGATCATCCGCAGAGGCACGCATGTCCACAGCCAGGATTTTTGAGCGGCTCAAAAATCCTGCTGCGGATGAGATCTGTATCACTGCCTGAACACATACTGAAGACATACGCAGGACATACACAACCAATGCGACACATATTCCATCATCTGCTGATATCCGCAACGACGGGTTGGCGCGGCTTGGCGGCGGACTGGGACAGTGTGCAAAACAGATATGACGCGTGCCCAGCAAGGCCACATCACGGTCGCAAATGGTATGTCGCGCATGCAGACAGAGTGGGCACGGATGAAGCGAGTGCATCACGGCCGCTGTGCCCCTCATGGGGGCGCCTCCCTGGTCGCCTTCGCTTCTGTTCCCTGTTATATCTGCTTTTCTTCCTCATGTATTCGCTGATCCACCCCGGGACATTTGTCATTTCCGCCCACCTTTGTTGCGGATGCTCAGCTTTTGTCTCCTCATTTCATGCGCAAATCCTCCTAAACGCCAGTGGGACAGGGCCCTGAATCTGATTGTACATCTCTGGAAAGATCTGAAAATGGCTGAGCACCAATGCTCCCCATCCAACCTGATGGAGCGTCAGAGGTGCTGAAAAGAGGAATGGGCATAACTGCCCAAAGATAGGTGCACCAAGCTTGTGGCATCATATTCAAGAAGACTTGCAGCTGTAATTGCTGTTGAAGTTGCATCAACAAAATATTGAGCAAAGGTTGTGAATATAACCCTAATTCCAATGAAGTTGGGACGTTGTGTAAAATGTAAATAAAAACAGAATACAATGATTTTCAAATCCTCTTCAACCTATATTCAATTGAATACACCACGGCACAAAGACAAGATATTTAATGTTCAAACTGATAAACTTTATTGTTTTGTGTAAATATTTGCTCATTTTGAAATGGATTCCTGGAACACATTTCAAAAAAGCTGGGACAGTGGTATGTTTACCACTGTGTTACATCACCTTTCTTTCTAACAAACCTTAGCGTTTGGACTGAGGACACTTAATTGTTGAAGCTTTGTAGGTGGAATTCTTTCCCATTCTTGCTTGATGTACAACTTCAGTTGTTCAACCGTCCGGGGTCTCTGTTGTCGTATTTTGCACTACATAATGCACCACACATTTTCCGTGGGTGACAGGTCTGGACTGCAGGCAGGACAGTCTAGTACCTGCACTCTTTTACTATGAAGTCACGCTGTTGTAACAGGTGCAGAATGTGGCTTGGCATTGCCTTGCTGAAATAAGCAGGGATGCCCCTGAAAAAGATGTTGCTTGCATGGCAGCATGTGAGCTCCAAAACCTGGACGTACCTTTCAGCATTGATGGCGCCATCACAAATGTGTAAGTTGCCCATGCCATTGGCACTAACACACCCCATACCATGACAGATGCTGGCTTTTGAACTTTGCACTAGTAACAATCTGGATGGTCTGTTTCCTCTTTTGTCCAGAGGTCATAACGCCCATGATGTTGTGTGGGCCGCTGAAGAGGAGGTACTGCTGGCCCACCACCACCAGATGGCGCCCTGCTTGGAGTGCAGGCTTCAAGCACGAGAGGGCGCCGGAACCAATGGAGTGACAGCTGTCACATCATCACCACCAGCTGTCACTCATCTACGTCAACCTCCATAAAAGCCGGACTGCAACTCCACCTCCCCGCCGAGAAATCAGCTACCATACAGGTAATTCTCTGCTGAATCTAAACCGAACAATAGTCTGATCTCTTTTGCAGCCGTTTTCCTGTGACGGATTCCTTGTCTGCTGTGTTGGCGTTTGGTGTGGACTGCGACGGCTTCGCCTCCCACCCCAAACAGATAAGTGGTTGTCTCAGGAGCTGTCCGAGTGTGTTATCGGAGGTGAAGGTTCTCCCTCCTAATTGAACACAGACTGTGGGATTACTGAGTGTGCAAACTCACACTCATCAAAAACTGTTTCTGTTCTCTGCCAGCAGTACCGGGTCTGACTGCTGAAGACAGTGGCCACCTGGGGCGCAGGGTTTGGCGGCTCCGGTGTTCTTCAGATCCGTTGGTGGTGGAAGCGGTGTGGGATCCGGATCTTCTCGCACCAGACGTCTTCTATCTTCGAGCCTGCCACACGTCACCTTGTGTTTGATTGACATTCCGCAATATTTGTATTGTCTGTACTTCGTTGTGCGCTTCACAACATTAAATTGTTACTTTTTGGCTATTCCATTGTCCGTTCATTAACGCCCCCTGTTGTGGGTCCGTGTCACGACACCTTCCCAACACATGATTTCTAAAAACAATTTGAAACATGGACTCATCAGACCACAGCACACTTTTGCACTTTGCGTCTGTCCATTTCAAATGAGCTTGGGCCCAGAGAAGGCGGCTGCATTTCTGGATGTTGTTGATGTATGGCTTTCACTTTGCATGGCAGAGTTTTAACTTGCACTTGTAAATGCAGTGACGAACTGTGCTAACTGACAATGGTTTTCTGAAGTGTTCCTGAGACCACGCGGTAATATCCTTTACTCAATGATATTGGTTTTTAATGCAGTGCTGCCTGAGGGATCGAAGGTCAAAGGTCACTCGATGTTGGTTTTTGGCCTTGCCGCTTACGTGTAGAAAGGTCTCCAGCTTCTCTGAATCTTCTGATTATATTATGGACTGTAGATGATGGAATCCCTAAATTCCTTGAAATTGAATGTTGAGAAACATTGTTCTTAAACTGTTGGACTATTTTTTCACGCAGTTGTCCACAAAGTGGTAATCCTCACCCCAACTTTGCTTGTGAACGGCTGAGCCTTTTGGGGATGCTCCTTTTATACCCAATCATGACACTCACCTGTTTCCTATTAGGTGTTCTTTGAGCATTCAACAACTTTTCCAGTGTTTTGTTGCCCCGACCCAACTTTTTTTTAAATGTTACAGGTATCCATTTCAAAATGAGCAAATATTTGCACAAAAACAATAAAAGTTTATCCGTTTGAACATTAAATATCTTGTCTTTATGGCGTATTCAATTGAATATAGGATTTGCAAATCATTGTATTATGTTTTTATTTACATTTTACACAATGTCCCAGCTTCATTGGAATTGGGGTTGTAATTATTTACATGTAATTTCTGAGTTTTTTATTTTTTAAAAATTTGCAAAAAAAAAAAAAAAAATCATATTATTATTGAGTAAAAACGGAATGTACTCCTTTTAGGAATAAGTCTAACATAAAATGTGCAAAAAGTGAAGTGCTGTGAACTTTCTAGGTGAACTTTAAGCGAATGTTTCGGCAATTTCAACACTTTCACAACATACAGATACACTTCTGATGGCTGCGTCCAGCAAGACACTGAAAGCCTGGATTGTAATTTTGATCCAGGACAACTGCAATCCCAAACACTAATTCCTCGCTCAGTTTGTCAATCTGCACTCATTGTTCAATGAACAAAGAGCACATTGTTCTCAAAGTGAAACTCAGTAAACAGTTCCCACAACCAGACCAACACCCAGAACAAAAAACCCCAGTCAAACCAGAAATGTTCATGAAACAAGTCTTGGCTGGACTCCAGTTTGATCTGTTATTTGCGTTTACACCAGGCATGCACTGGGACTGAATTGTGCAAGTGAAATATATGTTAATATCCACGGTCAGTGATGAACCCCATGCAGAGCTAACTGAGAAATTATTAGGAACCAGAGGATCAGATTAGGAGTGGGTTGGAGCTTGTGAGAGTTAATGAGACCGATGATGAGACCCATTTCTCTTTTAACTGGCCGCACAATTGCTGCAAGTGTTTTAAACAGATCAATACACTCGTGCACCTGTCGGAGAACGATGGAGGGTGATGGCGACCAGGAGAGATCTCTGTTCCGACCATGGAGACCCCACTGTGACCAGCCTGCAATCCCTGTGAGAGCCAGTGAGAGTGACGGCGAGCAGAGGCCTTTTTTTGATCGCATATTGGTCGTGGACTCAGTGTAAAGGGGAGTGTTAGTCTATTGACAGTGATTGATGCACTTTTCATTGAGATATAATGCAAAACCTACACCAAATGGGCTTTTCAATATTAAATTCAAATGTCCATAAAATCCACAATCTGGATCAGATCAGGATCAACCTTTTTCAGGTGATAGTGAGTGCCAGTCTGCGCCTCACTTTCAAATATGAGTGTGATTGTGTCATGCTTTGGTCCTGGACCTGCCCAGAATCAGGTTTTGTCCCCCAGTCTTCGTCTGTTTCCCTCTCCTTGTCCTTCTGTCCGGCCCTGAGGGTTTATATTCCGTTTCTTCCAGTTTAGTCTTGGTTATATTATCCGTTATACTTCAGCCACGTTAGGTTCTGTTCTAGTTTAGTCTCTGCTTTTTATTTTAGTCATTCTGTGTTATCACGTTAGGTTATGAGGATTATCTGTTACACTTCAGCCACTTCTTGAGTTCTGTTCTAGTTTAGATTCAGCCTTTAATTTTCTGTTGTTCCGTTTCTTTTTTCATTTGTTTTTGTCTGTTTCCCTCACGTTTGTATTTTAGGTATCATTTCGTAATTGTTTAACATTTGTTCTGTCACTGTGACATTCCTCTTTTTGCTGCTTTTGTCTGACACGCCTACCTGTCACTCCACTCTTGTCTTGTCCAGCCACGCCTTCTTCCTTGTACCTGCATCTTATCACGCCCTGACTGACCTCTGCTTTTAAGCCCCTTGTTTTCCACAGCTCACTGCTTGTTTGTTGTGCATATTGCCTCATTCCAAGCCTCTCATGTTTTTTCTGCTGTAGCCTGTTTCCTTGCCGTGTATGACCTTCACCTGTTTTGACTTTGCCTTTTGTCTGAGCCAGTTGACCTGCTTCTGCAGGCCTGAACCCTGCTTGTTTTTGCCTCCTCCGATACACCTGTTTGCCTGTGCTGGAACTCTGCTCGTTACTGACCACACCACCGCCTCACAACCGTCTGTACCTCCGCCTACCTGTTTGTCACCCAGTGTATCGACCTCAGCCAGTTTTGTGATTAAAACCTTTTTCTAAATCCCACCTCTGAGCCATGAGTCTGCATTTGTGTCCGCCTGCCTGTCGTGCCATGTCATCACAGTTCCTGACAGATTGGGGCACGTTTGGTTAAGATATAATGCAAAATACACATTAAATATGGTTTTCAATGTTAAATTTAAATGGCCAGAAAATCTGTAATCCATAATTAAATAAAGAAAAGAAATCACATGTATATAAGTATTCACAGTGTTGGACAGTATGCCTCATGTCCCTGTCCTCTGTCTATTTGATAAATTCATATATTTTCTGGGACGCTATGATACATACTGTTCATTTGCTTAAGGCTCTGTCACACCTTGATGATTTAGCCAGCGTATGCCAATCGTATTTAAAAACGTTGGCATAAGTCTAATAAGGGTAAGTTTTTTATAAGTTAAGAGCACATTGAAACACTCTGAAGCTCACTGATGTATGTCCTGATAAGCTGAGCTCCTCAAAAAATTTTAGCCATGCTGAAAATTTTCGATTGCCAGTGTGTGACTCACACATCCCGCACATGCTGGACAAAAGCTGTAGGTAAGTCATGTGATTGTTGGCACACATTTCTTTACTCATAAGTCTAAATACATCCATTAATGCTGGCCACTGATTGGCTGAAACCTGCGGTCCTTATGCAGAACGACTGTTTCGTTCACACACGGAGAATCTAACTGCTTCATTTCAGTCCAATTCACCATCACAGACCAACATAAATCCACATAAAGCCTCCTGATTTTTGAAAATGACATTTGAAAATACTTTAATCCGTGGCTGGAAACGTAACGTTTTAAAGCAAGTCCCTCAGTGGTTTTTCTGCTGTAGGTGCATTTCTCAGATGATGCCTGTGCTGCGCTCTGATCACACAGAAGCCCTGTGATTCATTCATGGGAGTGCCAAGATGGCGCCGTTGTGTCTGGCTGCTCGTCTGCTGCTCTCCAGTCTGTTATTGTATTGTTTTTAATTTATGCTGTTTTTGAATCAGAGGCACTGCGGGTGTATGATCGTTAAACTCTGCTGGATCTCCAGCCCCCGGTTCGTGGTGCGGTGTGGTTATCAGCAGGTGGACAGAACTTTCCACCCCCATTTTTATCGGAGGTGCCGGCTTTTCTGTGCCGTGCTCCTGCGCTGCCTTTCGGCCGAAAGTGCAGTCGTCGCCGCGGGAGACAAAGTGGACATCTGGTGAAGCTGAAGCTCTGTTTGGCCTGCTGTTTGGCTTCTGGACGAGCTGTGCACAGAATTCTGGCAGGATCTGTGCTGCCCTTGCACCTTGTGGATCCGGTTAAAGCCTGTGTGGTGCAGCTGGTCGGCTATGAGGACCGTCGGCCCGGACGTCCACGTCTTCGCCGGACTGATGTGCGCCAGTGGCACTCTTGGAACCTGGGCCTGCTTCGCCGGGTTCCGAACAGTGAGACTGTCATCCCCACTGAGGTCCTTACCCTGGGTCTCCTGAACATCAGATCACTGTCCTCGAAATCATTGTTAATGATTTAATCATGGATCATCATTTAGATATGATTGGCTTGTGTGAAACCTGGCTCAAACCCACAACTCTCCTTCCCCTGTCCACCAGCGTACACATTTAGTCACGTGTCTCATGGTGTGAAGCAAGGCTTGGGTGTTGCTTTTATTTATAAATCTAGGTTTTCTTTATTAGCTGTTGGGGGTCACAAATATAATTCCTTTGAGCATCTGACTCTCCGTTATGCCCATGATGCTAAGTACTGTCAGGGTCATAAAACTGGAGCTCAGCTATCTTATTTTGTCACTGTTTATAGGCCCCCGACCCATATTCTGATTTCTTAGATGAATTTGGTGCGTTCATCTCTAGTTTGTCAACTAGTGCAGATAATATTTTGATTATTGGTGACTTTAACATTCATATAAATAAGCCCTCTGATCCCCTTAGCAAATCATTTATGCAAATTGTGGATGTATTAGGATTCCAGCAATGCATTCAGGACCCAACACACATTAGTGGAAATACCCTGGATCTGGTTCTTGCACGTGGGTTTGCTGTCACATTGACATTTTGCCTCTCACATCTATAGTCTCTGACCATTCACTTATCAGGTTTACATTTACGCTGCCATGGTTAGTGGAACAACAACCTTGTCTACAACTGCGGCGTCGTATTCAACCCTCAACTATGACTGATATTGAGGCCAGACTACCTGATATTTTAGCTTTGAGTCTGGAAAATGCTAAATCAGTGGACAGCCTTGCGGATAGTCTAAAATTAACGCTTAAAACTACACTTGATAATATTGCGCCTCCTCTTTAAGGTCACGCCCTCCTAAGGCACAGTCACCTTGGTTCAATGATTATTTGCGTGACCTCAGGCAGAAGGCTAGAGGTTTGGAACGGAAATGGCGTTGTTCCAAATTAGAGGTGTTCCGCCTTGTATGGCGGGATGCTATTTTAGATTATAAGCATGCACTACTGGCCACGAAGCAGACCTATTACTCTGATTTGATCAGTAAAAACAAACATAACTCAAAGTTTTTGTTTGACACAGTTGCATTTCTTATTTACGGGCAGGCACCTGTTAGTCGTTCTCCCTTTTCAGCACAGGATTTCTTGGATTATTTTGAGAAGAAAATAGAAGATATTAGGCTGAGCATATCTCAGCGTGCCTCAGCCCAGCCATTAAAACCTGCTGTGGAGGTGGGCGCTACCATTGAGGTGTTACCTAGATTGACAGAATTTAATAGTATTTCATTAGGCGTGCTGACGAAACTTGTGGCATCTACAACCCCTGGCAAAAATTATGGAATCACCGGCCTCAGAGGATGTTCATTCGTTTAATTTTGTAGAAAAAAAGCAGATCACAGACATGACACAAAACTAAAGTAATTTCAAATGGCAACTTTCTGGCTTTAAGAAACACTATAAGAAATCAAGAAAAAAAGATTGTGGCTTACTTTTTTGGTTACTTTTTTAGACCAAGCAGAGGAAAAAAATATGGAATCACTCAATTCTGAGGAAAAAATTATGGAATCACCCTGTAAATTTTCATCCCCCAAATTAACACCTGCATCAAATCAGATCTGCTCATTGACATTGACCCTATGCCATGACATTGACCCTATGTGTCTTTTTGCAAGGAATGTTTTTGTAGTTTTTGCTCTATGGCAAGATGCATTATCATCTTGAAAAATGATTTCATCATCCCCAAACATCCTTTCAATTGTCCAAAATATCAACAAACTTGTGCATTTATTGATGATGTAATGACAGCCATCTCCCCAGTGCCTTTACCTGACATGCAGCCCCATATCATCAATGACTGTGGAAATTTACATGTTCTCTTCAGGCAGTCATCTTTATAAATCTCATTGGAAAGGCACCAAACAAAAGTTCCAGCATCATCACCTTGCCCAATGCAGATTCGAGATTCATCACTAAATATGACTTTCATCCAGTCATCCACAGTCCACAATTGCTTTTCCTTAGCCCATTGTAACCTTGTTTTTTTCTGTTTAGGTGTTAATGATGCCTTTCGTTTAGCTTTTCTGTATGTAAATCCCATTTCCTTTAGGCAGTTTCTTACAGTTCGGTCACAGACGTTGACTCCAGTTTCCTCCCATTCGTTCCTCATATGTTTTGTTGTACATTTTTCGATTTTTGAGACCTATTGCTTTAAGTTTTCTGTCTTGACGCTTTGATGTCTTCCTTGGTCTACCAGTATGTTTGCCTTTAACAACCTTCCCATGTTGTTTGTATTTGGTCCAGAGTTTAGACACAGCTGACTGTGAACAACCAACATCTTTTGCAACATTGCGTGATGATTTACTCTCTTTTAAGAGTTTGATAATCCTCTCCTTTGTTTCAATTGACATCTCTCGTGTTGGAGCCATGATTCATGTCAGTCCACTTGGTGCAACAGCTCTCCAAGGTGTGTTCACTCCTTTTTAGATGCAGACTAATGAGCATATCTGATATGATGCAGGTGTTAGTTTTGGGGATGAAAATTTACAGGGTGATTCCATAATTTTTTCCTCAGAATTGAGTGATTCCATATTTTTTTCCTCTGCTTGGTCTAAAAAAGTAACCGTTACTGACTGCCACAATCTTTTTTTCTTGATTTCTTATAGTGTTTCTTAAAGCCAGAAAGTTGCCATTTGAAATGACTTTAGTTTTGTGTCATGTCTGTGATCTGCGTTTTTTCTACAAAATTAAACAACTGAATGAACATCATCCGAGGCCGGTGATTCCATAATTTTTGCCAGGGGTTGTACAAAAAGCACAACCTGTTTATTGATCCCATACCAACAAAATTGTTTAAGGACCTGTGGCCCACTCTTGGGCCGACTGTGCTGGAAATTATTAATCTGTCATTAACCTCTGGCTCTGTTCCAAAATGTTTTAAATCAGCAGTGATTAAACCATTACTTAAGAAATCCAATCTTGACCCCAGTGTATTGAAAATTACAAGCCGATATCAAATCTATCATTCTGTTCCAAAATTTTAGAAAAGGTGGTTTCACAGCAGCTTATAGACCACCTCACTGAGAATGATCTTTTTGAGCTGCTGCAGTCTGCTTTTAGGAAATATTGCTCCACAGAGACAGCGCTCACTAAAGTTGTGAATGATCTTCTGCGAGCATTGGACTCAGACACCACTACGGTTTTGGTGTTGTTAGATCTCAGTGCTGCATTTGATACCGTGGATCATCATATTTTGCTTGATAGGTTGGAGAATGTTTTGGGATTACTGGAAGTGCCCTTGCCTGGTTGACGTCATATCTGTCCAGTCGTTCTCAATGTGTCTTGTATAATGCCACTACCTCTGACCTTGCTGACATGAGATTTGGGGTTTCACAGGGATCTGTTTTAGGCCCCTTGCTTTTCTCCCTGTATGTCGCACCCCTTGGACATATACTGCGGGGATTTGGGATTGCCTTTCATTGTTATGCTGATGATACTCAGTTGTACATGCCAATAACTGCGGGAAATCTCACTCCCATAAAATCCCTGGAGGACTGTCTTCTATCAGTGAGAAGTTGGATGTCTAGTAACTTCTTACTTTTAAATTTTGATAAGACTGAAATGATGGTTCTTGGTCCAGTGAGACATCGGCATCAAATTGACCAGCAGCCTGGTTTTGTGTGTCATAAATCATACGGACAAAATGAGGAACCTTGGGGTAATTTTTGATCCCACGTTGTCTTTTGACCTCCACATCAGGGATGTTACTAGGACTGCTTTTTTCCATCTGAGAAATATAGCGAGGATCCGCCCCATCCTGTCCATGGCTGATGCTGAGACCCTGATTCATGCTTTTGTTTCTTCTAGACTAGATTATTGTAATGTTCTATTTTCAGGGTTACCACAGTCCAGCATTAGGGGTCTTCAGCTGGTTCAGAACGTTGCTTCCAGACTTCTGACACGTAGCAGAAGGTCTGAACATATCACACCCATTTTGGCATCTTTGCACTGGCTCCCTGTCCCTGTGAGAGCAGATTTTAAGGTTTTGCTATCGACTTATAAGGTTGTTCATGGACTGGCACCATCTTATCTGGCTGATCTGGTGGAACTCTACGTGCTGGCCCGGGCTTTGCGGTCGCACGATGCAGGACTTCTCTGTGTTCCCAGGGTGAAGAAGAAGTCTATTTTTATTCTCTTTCTTATGAATAGTTTTTATTTTATTTGTTTTATTCTTTTACTTCTGTTTATATTTATGTATTTGATTTTTTTTTTTTATTCATTTTTAATTATTTATTAAATTTTATGTTGACTTGTTTTATGTAAGGTGCCTTGAGACAGCTTTTGCTGTGATTTGGCACATTATAAGCTAATTAAAAAAATAAACAATAAAATAAAGCACCATTGCTGTCGGTGTGATATCAGATGATCTGATCGGGGTGATCATACCTGATTAACGCACTGTTTAAACATTTAAAGTGCCAGCACTGTCGGTGCTCTGACCTCAGACTGGGGCAACGGTTCATCTTACATCAGGACAATGATCCTAAGCACACAGCCAAGATATCAATCCGACTGAACGTCTCTGGAGAGATCTGAAAATGGCTGTGCACCGATGCTCCCCATCCAACCTGAAGGAGCTTGAGAGGTGCTGCAAAAAGGAATGGGCAAAACTGCCCAAAGATAGGTGCACCAAGCTTGTGACATCATATTCAAGAAGACTTGAGTCTGTAATGGCCGCCAAAGGTGCATCAACAAAGTATTGAGCAAAGGGTGTGAATGCTTACGTAGCATAACAAAATGTGGAAAAAGTGATGCGCTGTGAATACTCAACTTGGTCTCACGGAAAGTCGTGATTCAGCAGCATGAAATATACATTTATCTGTTGGTTCGTGATATTGTGACAAAAAGCGCCTCATTTTCATCACGGCAGCACAAATTCATTCTAATTCATTCTGTGATGGCTGCACAAAATTAAAAGTGAAGCGGGGGGTTAGGTAGGGTTAGGTTATGGTTAAGGCTGGGGTTGGGGGTTGACTCATTTCGTGACAGGAGCACAAAAAAAATGTGAGACTGGGCTGGATACTTTACGAATACAGACAGGAAACATTTATAATTACTAAACAATACACAGGACAATGTACTGTTAATATGTACAGAACACAATGTGCATGGTGTGTTCAGGATGCACATAATATGAGCAGGAATGTAAGTAAAGTCGGTGTAATACAGTGCAAAGTGGTAGTGCAACAATGTCCTCTGCATAGTGACTAAGAGCAGTAATGAAGTGTGCACTAGCACGCACAATTGTAATGTGCAGTGGGAGTAATGCTGCTAGAGTGGGAAGGTCCTGGATACTAGCCAGCTGTGTCTTGATGTTTTGGCATACAGAGATATGTAGCGTCTGCCAGAGGGGAGGAGTTCAAAGCGATCTTGTCCACATTGAGTGGGATCATTAGTGATGATCTCTGCCTGCTTCATGGTTCTCGCTGAATACAAGTCCTGGAGGGTGGGCAAGGGGACTCAAATGACCTTTACAGAAGATGACTGTCTGAAATGTTTGCCAGAGGACAACAGTGTAAACAGAAAATGTGCCAGGTGAGAGGGACGACCTGGCCCCTAAATCAGTGGTGTCCAAAGACATTCCAGAAAGGGCCAAAAGGCTGCAGACGAACAGATCCAATCTACTCAGTGATGTTAATCAGTGAAAACACCTGCTGGTGAAAAAAAATCTTGGTGGGGCTGGTGTGCCGATAGGGGGTTTTCACGCACCTATGGCTAACTTCAGCTCACAGAGTTTACAGTGCATTGAGACTTCCAGTACAACGGCGAGTCAAAGCTCCGCAGAAAATTTACTCTTTTTACAGAATCTTTCAAGAGTGAAGTTTCAAGATGTGTACGGATTAACAGAGACACTCTCCCACACTCCGCTCCAAACTGGATTAGGAATAGTTTATTTCTGAGCACTTCATCTACAACTATGAAGATTTGTAGTTTACCCAGCTTAGCATCAGCTCCAGT